>NW_027466569.1:1232500-1302500 GCF_050575085.1 Anarhichas minor | reverse complement strand
TTGTTTTAAGAATGCTCGCTCGTCCTCTTCTCTACGTGGTTCCTGAACACATCCTCCCTGGTTTGACCTCTTAGTTCTTATGAAGACAGTCTTGTACTTTGAATTTTTCATTGTGAGTTTCGGGCATAATGGAAACACAGAACTCTCAGTTTCTACCACACACAGAGAGATACCTGTTGTCGACGGAGATCCGCTCAAGTTGAGATCATTCATCAGAGCTTCAGAACATCGCGTGGAAGCTAAAACAAGCAACAGACGAGATTGTTTGTGTTATCTTGAGCAGCTCACTGGGGGGCAGCCTAGAGATCACATGGCTCCAGAGACAGGCTGTGCTGTGGACAAAGACCTGCCTGTGTGGATACGATCATTGGATGGCCTGCTGTGAAGGCAGAAGATGTTAAAGGGCTACAGGCATATGCGTTGTGTTGACCAGAGTGTTGCAACGCTGTGGAGGAATTGCAATATTTAGATGAACTCAATATGCCAACAAACATGAAAACAATAATGCAGAAACTTCCTCACAAGCTCAGAGAGAGATGGAGAGTGACATCTCTGAAAGACAAGGACGCAGATCTTAGAGACATTATCAGGTTCATCGAGTACCAAGTCAAGATCCTCTCTGATCCAATGGTGACATTCAACACACTCCAGCTGGTGTAAATAAGGTCACGACACCGACAATCTTTTTCTGTTATTTACTGTTGAAAGCTTCTAACTCGTCTTTAGAGCTGCAGGAAACCAACCCGCTCATTGGTGATGTCGTCGGCTGTCAAAGGTTCGACTGGAACAAGTTCTGACTTTAATGCGAGAGCTTGTCAGAGTGTCTTCTTGGAGAGATGCTATGAATGATGCAGCCTGATGAGATGTGAATAATTCAAATGTGAGCAGGATTTTGCATTTTCATTGCCCCATAAATGTAGAAATAAAGATTCAGCTCCGCAGCTCAAATATTCAGACGCCATGAATGTTTTAACGTTGACTCGTCCTGGCTGGATGTTTTTTTTCTGCTTTGCTCAGCGTTGTTCCTCACCTATTGCACACGGTTAAAGATACACCATCTCTTCTTCTGCTCTGTAGGAGCGGCTTCCTTCGCCTCAGCTTTCTGTCAGACAACATGACCTCTGAGTTCCTGCACAGGGCGCCGGGGTCGGAGGCCCATCTGGACGCTGCTGTGACTCCTCATGATGTTCAGGTGAACAGCAGAGGACATGCAGAGACACCGTGTGTGCATAAGCAATACGTAGCAGCTGGAGACGACAGCCGACTCCTCGATGACCCGGACAGCTGTTGAGACGAGTGGCCTTCAGATGTTAAGTTTGCTGATCAAACTGTTTTTGGGACGATGAGTGCGGCGCTACAGTTAAGTGATAGATCGCTTGTGTAGAAGAGATGCTGCTGGACTCACGAGTCTAAACCAGGAGACAACCTCTGGTTCTGTAAAGTGAAGTCGATGCTTCATGTGTTAAAGCTGCATCCTCTCTAGTGTCCACCAGGGGGCGACTCCTCTGGTTGTATAGAAGTCTATGAGAAAATGACTCTACTTCTCTCTTGATTTATTACCTCAGTAAACATTGTAAACATGAGTTTATGGTCTCAATCTCTAGTTTCAAGTCTTCTTCAATACAGCATGATGTTCATTTAGTACATTATGGTCCATTTAGAGTCACACAGACCATAAAGCAGGGGATGCTTTAGGGCGGGGCTACACAGTGATTGACAGGTCTCTACCAGAGACGTATACGGTGTCTCTACGTCACTCCTCCTCAGTCCAGATATGGTCACTTCCTGTTCACCGGTTGAGAAACAAGATGGCGACGGCCTAAAAGCTTCGCTCAACTAGAGACTGAAGACGATCAAACTGTTTTTTTGCTGAAACTGTAGAAACAAAGAAATGCAGCGTTACTGAAGGTGTGAATCATTTTCTCGTTGTTTATTCGTCACGACCCTGGATGTGTAAAGACGCTGGTAACTAACACACGAACGTCAATAATGAATAGAAACTATTGTTATCAATAACAATAACAGCAGTGAATGTTTCTAGCAGGTTTACTGATATCTGACAGATCTCCATTGAAACACTGTCCTTTGGCCACAAGTACTCACTAGAGCGCCAAATGTGGATTAATCCGCCGCTGGAAGTAGTCCCCATTGAATGCACGATTTCGTCCTGTTTCTTTGATAACACTACAGTGAGCAGCTGTTGCATTGTGGGACTGACCACCTGAGCTTCAGCCCTCTCAGTGCTGCATCATTTAGGATCGAGGAAGGTTCTGGAGAGTTTAACCTCTTTTACTTTCTCTCAGCGAGCAGCTTTTTTTCCCTCCGTGGTTAGAGATGCTAAAATAATTCCAAAGAGACAAACAAGCAGCAGAGTGCAGCGTGAGACTGCTGCCTTCACCGCCCACCGGGATTCTGCAAACTGGAGGAGGGGAGGAGGGTTGTTGTGCACGGTTGAAAGAGAAGGACACATTTAATTATGAGTTATAACAAGAGACAAATGTACAGAGAACAATTCCAGGTGAGGAAACAGGCAGTGGAGGAGGAGGAGGAGGAAGCGTCTGTGGGGGCGTGAAGGTGATGAGAGAGGAGCAGATGGTGCTTTATCTCTCTTCGCAGAACGGCATCACATTACCACCAACATTTAATCTAATCTCCACAAAAGTGCGAAGAGATCCATTTGGATACGGCCTCCAGGAAGAGCTGCTGAGGGCACGCCGGCGTTTTTTTTATCTCTGTGAAGGAGAACGTTGTTCCATTAATCTGCTCCTCTGGCAGCCCTCAGCCTCAAACAGAGCGGCTTCTCATCGCAGGAGGAAGAGGAGGAGAGACGAAGGCTCGGACAGTCTGATGGAGAATCACACAGCCGACAGAACAAGGATTTATTCTGAATTCTTTGTTGATGGTTTAAAGTGAGTTGTTTCAGTGTGAATGTTTCTGCGCAGCAACTCTGTGCCAATAAAAAGCAAACTGACGAGATGACAGCGAGGAAGAACGAAGCAACACGAGACGTACTTCAACCCTCCGATGGGATCCGACCAACACCGAAGCAACACGAGACGTACTTCAACCCTCCGATGGGATCCGACCAACACCGAACCAGCACGAGACGTACTTCAACCCTCCGATGGGATCCGACCAACAACGAACCAACACGAGACGTACTTCAACCCTCCGATGGGATCCGACCAACAACGAACCAACACGAGACGTACTTCAACCCTCCGATGGGATCCGACCAACACCGAAGCAACACGAGACGTACTTCAACCCTCCGATGGGATCCGACCAACAACGAACCAACACGAGACGTACTTCAACCCTCCGATGGGATCCGACCAACAACGAACCAACACGAGACGTACTTCAACCCTCCGATGGGATCCGACCAACAACGAACCAACACGAGACGTACTTCAACCCTCCGATGGGATCCGACCAACAACGAACCAACACGAGACGTACTTCAACCCTCCGATGGGATCCGACCAACACCGAAGCAACACGAGACGTACTTCAACCCTCCGATGGGATCCGACCAACAACGAACCAACACGAGACGTACTTCAACCCTCCGATGGGATCCGACCAACACCGAAGCAACACGAGACGTACTTCTACCCTCCGATGGGATCCGACCAACACCGAACCAACACCAGACGTACTTCAACCCTCCGATGGGATCCGACCAACACCGACACCAGGAAACATGTTGGCTTTAGAAGGTTTCTGCAAACATGGAGATGTTGCATGTTGACGTTTCTCAACCAAAAATACGTTTCCTGTCAGCATATAATAGTTCAATTACACGTAATCAAGAAAAAAGATGACAGTCGAATAAAATAACAAAACTAACACAAATAAGCAACAACTGCCCTGAGCAGACGTTCTTGCGTAACAATACTTAAAAAGCGTAAAGTCTTGCGTTGGCCTGACCCGCCCATCCTTAGTCGACTTCCTCACTTGTTATATTCGTTTATTAAAATACGTGACTTTCAATAACGGACGCTCCATAAACTACGTCACTGACTCTGAATGCAGAAACGTACAATGAAACGTGGTAAATGTTAGAAGAACCATCCTGGTTGGTGTTAAACTAATAATAATATAACTACCGCCCTGAGCAGACGTTCCTACGTAGTGTTACGTAACAAGTGTAAAATCCTGTTTTTGTTTGTTAGAAAGGTTTGTGGTATAATGACGAGTATGAGAAGCGAGAAAGTCCACTGATGTCGCTCCATACACTACTGTGGTCACTGCTCTGACCGAGACGCACAACTACACGTCTCATCTGATCTGAAGGCTGTCAAACGATCGGGTAAGTTTAGAAAATGATCATAGTTTGTGTTAAAATAATGACATAATAACATAACTAGTATAAATAAATAACAACTGTTCTTGCTTGTTATACACGTTATTATACCTCGTTATTTACAGTAACAGTTTAAAGTCGTTTAAACCCAAACGATGATCTTTTCCTCAACCGAACTATTTACCGTCTGGTGGAACCAGTCGACCACACAGCTGTTCATTAACCTGGATTCATGTTCCTTTAAATGTTGGTTCTGTTCTTCAGGTGTATCACGCTGTTTTCCACAAGAACAACCTCGAGGACGCACGTCATCTTCAACACGTTTGAATGATTCTATAAAGCTTCAGATCGTTGGTTCTTCATAGACACACAGCTGTGTGTGTTTAGAGACGGTCGCTCTAACGCAGCGTGACGGGATCGCTGCAGACGCTCAAATCGCAGCTGCAGCGGTTTTAACAATGTCACTTCGTTGACATTGAAAGGAAACGACCTGGAGGAGATAAATATCTGTTGAGTCTCACACCTTCGTATTATCTCAAATCGATGCTTTCAGGGACGGCAAACCGTCTCCAATACGTGGGACATGTTGTCCAGAATACACGGAACAAATACCGAAATGTTCGAGATGCAAATGGAGACCAAACAGAGCCCATTGTACTGTTCATGCAAGAGCATCACCTGAAACCATTTACTTCAGATTTAAATAAGTCCCATTATTTATCATCAGTGAGTCATTTCTGCTCTCACCTCCATGAAGTTACTCACTCCATTCAGAACCTCACATTTAATATCATGTCTCACATAAAGACATGATTTACCTTTTTGTTTTTCTTTGTTTCGGGAAAGTAGCGTCTTTAAATGTACATGTGGCACTTTTCCATCTCAATGAGTCATTAATTCATTTTATTTAATTCATGAACCATCTTTTAATCGCTCAACAAGATTTCTGCTCATTTTTTTCAAACTTTAGCTTTTTGCGTTTTCTGAGTTGTAATATTTTGAGAAATCAGGAGAATAAAGTGGAAGTGTGACGAGAGTAAAGTCTTGATGTTTCTATAGAGATGCTCTCCAGTCTGCTGCTGTCTGGACTCTACATCTCATCCTTTGATCGTGGTCACACGTCTCCACCGTCTCCTGCTCGTCATCCGACATCTTAATTGTCCACTATTACCCGCTCGGTTTCTGACGTCGACTTTGCTTTCATGCTGCTCCTTCACTCGCTGCTCTCGGGGCTCTGCAGCAGCGTGGTGACAGAGAGCCGGGGGGGCTGAGCCGCTAATGGTCTGCATGACGGATGTGATGAGCATTAATTGTATCATTAATTTCGATAATGGAAACGCTAATGCAGGAAAAGAAATACATGTATGTAAGATGAGTTGTGCCTCGGAGGGTTTCCGAGAACACACACACACACACCTGTTGGGTTTAAGAGCTCTGAGTGTGTGTGTGTGTGTGTGTGTGTGTGTGTGTGTGAGCCGGTCTGATGAAACGTTGAGAAACCAGAACGAGTGTTGAAATGCAAATGAGAACACAAAAGGGAGAGAAATGTGAAATCAGAAGGAGGAGACGGCATGAATAAGAAAAGCTCAGTGATGTTCACATAAATGCAGCGACCAAAGTGAAAGTAAAAGAAGAACACAAACGTTCTCGTCTGTTTTAGTAATATTCAACATTTGGTAAATTCTGTAAATTATATTTGACACCATTCAATCCTCAGATTTTAAAAACAATCTTCAAAAGTTAACCCGAACCCTTCAAAAAGTGAAACATCCTGCGTCAGATATATTTCGTTACAATCCCTTCGGACTCTTTATGTAACTAAAGCGCGTCTTCCTCTTCTCCTTCTCTACAGCGGAGTCATTTCTCCCTCAGACGGCCATCACAGGTCTTCATCACAGTTTGATGGATGTGCTCAGATGCTGATGCTGATCCCATCCTCAGGTATCTGTGACAATATGACCATCTGGTATCGGATACGAATGCTTTCATTAAGAACTACTCGGTACATTTATATCTCTGTATCTGATGAATGAAACTGAAGTGTTGTCAGACTTTGTTTGTCAGAATCTGAATATAGATTTCGTTTTTCTTCAGTCATTGAGTTTCCTTTTAGTTGAATGCTCTGCGTGAACGTGTTCTCATCAACAGTTCATATCGTATCTTTTGAAAAGTTACATCTCCAGCATGCAGTCTTTTCAAAATAAACTTCTATCTTCACAGGAAACAACTTAGTTAAGTTTAGGCTACAAAACTTCAGGTTAGGTTTAGGAAAATATTGCCGTTTGGGTTAAAATAACTACTGAACATTGACTTCTCGTTTCACACGGGGAAGGAAGAGCGGTTTGGTTTATTCATACATAAAATGATGCACTTTAAAGGAGACTTTTAAGGAGATAATTCTGGAAACTATAATACGTAACTGTATGTCTCTGTACCACTGTTCTTACTGTTAATCAACCTGATTTTAGAGTGAACATAATACGACTCCAGCCTCCTTAAAGGAATAACTGATATCACTGGGATGCCAGTTAGTCTTCTCCGGCGTTGAAGCAAAACACAGTTTCATTCCCGCTGTGTGAAGAATATTCTGTCTTCTGTCACATTAACGAGGAGAAACACGTAACAAACATCCAGCAGACAGAACAACTGGTCCTGAGAGGTAGAGATTTAGGGAGAAGGACACTAAAAGGTCATTCATTCAGTTTGCACAGAGACGGCTCTCATTAAAGGAATACAACTTTATATACTGCTCACGTTTTCTAATGTAAAAAGCAACATGCAGAGACATAACGTGGCCTTTTAACGACGCTTCTCAAACATGACGGTGTCTTTCCAGCCAAATGTTGGTCACCGTCGGTTGGCCCACCTGCTCCACCACAACGGAAAGTAAATGTATGGATATACAGTATGTGCAGGCTGTCTGTTCGTCTTTATGGCTTTATGGAGACAAAAAGATAGTTTCTCAACGGGTTTTAAATGGATGAAGTTACCTTTTCATTTGACAAAGCGAAAGTTTTGTCAACTTTCTCTACGCGTCACTCCTCCTCACTCCAGATATGGTCACTTGGGTTCACTGGCTGCAAAAACAAACACATGGCACCGATTGTATTCCAAGATGATGACGGCGAAATCACCGAACTTAAGGCTTCAAAACATCCGTCCACAAATCAATTATATACAGGCAATGAGTTTACCTGAGGAGTCATCACACACACACACACACACAGGTTCATTATGTACCGCTGGAATCCTGATCAATTAGTCAAAGAACAGGTAAAACACTCCACCAATCCTCAGGTCTCTGCAGAGACTCTCAGTGAATCACAGAATGAAGGACGGGCTCCGACTGCATTTTATCAACTTCACATCCAGTATCCAGTAATCAAATGTGAATCCTTTCAGATCCCTTATAGAATCTTATTAGGTTTACTCAATGGGCTGACCTCAGCAGAATCATCCACCACCTCCACCAGTGTCTGGACTCCATGGAAGGATTCATCTGTCTGCTGCTCATCCAGCGCCGCAATCCATATCGCCCAAGAAAAGGTTTAGTTTGAAATCCACGTAATCATAAATGAGGTATATGAGGACTGCTGGAGCCCACACAGGGCGGGCAGTTGGAGGCTGATCTTTGACCAGGAGACCGATGTTCCTGCCTTATGTGAAACCAGAAGTCAACGTTCATTTATTTGTGAAGTAACTTCTGTAGTTATTTTAACCCAAATGAAGATCTTTTCCTAAACCTAACTAAGTTGTTTTGTTGCCTAAACTTAACCAAGTTACTTCCTGTTAAGACAGCAGTTTTTTAAAGAAAGACCTTTTACATGTAACGAGCAAAAAATGACACGTGTTGCTGGACTTTTGTAGGAAAACATAAAATGTCCAATTAAAAATCTCCCTTTAGAGACGAAGCATCAGATACTTTCTGATAAAACTTTATCAAATATCATCTGTTGTAAGAAAACTATGATCTTGACTTCATTCACGTGTCTCTTCTGATTGATAAGACGATATTATCTTCTAGAAGATGATGATGGTAATTATTCACAGAACGTTACATATTGTTCCAGCAGAGTCAGCATCATCGATAGTTGTGGCCTCATGCAGTCTTTTAATTAGCTCCTTGTGTTTCCTGCATGAATCCCCTAAAGCGTTTCTTTTATTGAACTTGATTTTTTATTTTATAAATAAATAAAAACGACATAATGTGGTTTACATTACTTGAGAAAAACGTTTTCTTGAAGCAGACGTGTGAAGCCTCCTGAGGTTGTGTCTGAAACAAGTCTTAATAAAACGCTGCGTCCTGTTGATCATTTTCATCTTTGGAAGGACAGATTTGATTTTAAAAAGAGTTTATTTTGTAATTTATTTTTACAACTGCAGCTCATTTACTGTTACACACGAACGTCGTTTTCATTGTTTACGATGGCACAGAGCAAAAGTCTCTCCTCCGACTCGGGGACGTCATGAGGACCCGAGGATCCTCTGAGCACAATGAATGTCAATGAATTTCATGGCAATCCATCAGAGTCCTTGAGGTATTTCACTAAAATCAGCATGCGAAACACTTCAGACCCTCAATAGCAAAACTTCATCAAACTCTAAAATCATAAAACAATTATTTGTCTCTTGGAAAAGCTTACTAATGCAAACAATATTCAAACTGCATAACATGTATTCACAAATATGAATAGTAACAATAGACGTAAATAACAGCCAGTCTGAGCCGCAACAGTACGAAGGGAGTCCGTCTTCACGTCTGTGGATCTAAATGGACCTCCTTTGGACAAATCTGGGGAACATCTGTGCTGAAGGGAACCCTCGATTGCCATCAGGTATGTGGGAGATCCAGAACACGCCGGGAGTCGGGAGTAAACTCAGAATACCAGCACAGACCAACACGCAAACCCCATCTAGAACTACTATCACACCGGATAAAAGGGTTAGTTAGAGTTGTTCAAAGGGAAAAGCCAAAGGTTCACCCAAATCAGTTCATCCTCTGGGGAACATTACATTACATTACATTACATTACAGTCATTTAGCAGACGCTTTTATCCAAAGCGACTTACAATTCAGAGTCTATCACATTTCTACACCGTAGGCACAACTACGGGAGCAATTTTTGGGGTTAAGTGTCTTGCTCAAGGACACATCGACATGCGACTAGCAGAGCCGGAGTTTGAACCGCCAACCCTCTGATTGAAAGACGGCCCTGCTATCCACTTAGCCACAATCGCCCTCCGATTGCAGAAACATGAATGTTTCTGCAATTACAATCCATCCAACAGTTGTCACCAGCGGCGGGCCGTGCACTTTATACCTGGACCTTCTGTGCTGTCCTACTACACATGAGCCAGCTCCTCATAACCTCATGATGGCTCCACAGCTACGGTTATTTGTTTCTAGGGGTGTAACATCACGTATTGGTATTAAACCGTTCGGTACGAGGGTTACGAGGGAGGCTAAGCTAAACTAGCTTCGCGGGGAAACAACAGCAGCACACAATCTACGAGCTCTCCCCGCAGCGTTTAGCTGTTCCTACTGATTCAAACAGGATAAAGCAATCGCCACATAATCCACATTCCTCCAGACCATCATTCCTGCTTTGTTAAAGAAAACAACAGCCCGAACAGATTCAATTGTCCGGACAATAACCCCGCGCATGCCGGGATGCTTCGTAATTAACGGACAATGCATATAGTCCAAATCAATGTAATTAACACAATGACAAGAACAAACTCACAAGAACCAGTCACATATATTTATATGACAACAAAGCAACAACTCAATCCAGCAACACTGCAGCGCTAGAACACGAGCCATTCATACTACTCATAAAAACTACACGACAGACAAATGAACACAGTAGTAACGTTACTGCAGATGTAAAAACAAAAGCAGTTCACTTACCAAAGCTGCTGTTCACTTACAGACAAAGTCCATCCTCCTTTCTTTGTTAAAGTCAGTAACTCACAAATCATTTCTCCTCCTTCAGCCATCGAGTGTTAAAAACACAGCAGGTAAAATAAACAGAATCTACACCAAGCAAAACACTAAACATGTCATAACTTCTCTTACATGTGTTTCAACTTGAACTCTTACTAAACACTAAGATCTGCTAGCTAGCTTCCTGTTTGACAAAAGTCACGCTGGCCCACTGACCAATCACGGTGCACGTTAATGCAGACGTACTTAGCAGGCTACCTGGGTACCACCGGCACGTCAAAGAATACGCCCAACATGTCAAACTAAAGATCTGATTGGTTGAAGACTGTGACAATCAACAATATCGTCCCCATTCACTTAACCTGCAAAGTCTCTCTAGCAGTCTCTATGTCTATATGTCTCCTTACCTAGAGACAGAGAGACATAGAGGCTGAATCTGATTGGATAAAAGCTCTACTTAAAACAAGCTGCACTGGAAGCAGAGCAACTGAGGAAGACAGGAGCTGTGCAATGAGAACATAAGATAATGGGAAAAATAATTATAATACATGTAGTGTATTTAAAATGATTAAATTATAAAATAGCGATAACTTTGTGATCCTGTTTAGGCAGAGAAGGCTGACGGTCCACCACTGGTTGTCACACACATCAAAGAAACCAGGTTTCCACCTGATCGACTGCTGCAGCTCAGAGCTCTGCTCCTTCTCTGGTTCTGTTTCTTTACCGTCAAGAAAAAGTCACTTTATGTTTTTCCAACAACCAGATCAACAGACCAGTGATGTCCTCAGGTATTTACTTCAGGTTTGTTTCTGTGTCACACTGACAATCAAACACAAAACTGCTCCCACATCGAAGCACCTTCCTCCTTCACTCTCTCAAGGTCACATTTCACTGCAGATAAAATAGACTTTCTGTTCACTGAATAACAAACTTCCTCCAAGTGAATTGCATCAAAATGTTTGTGGAGCTCCATGAATGCAGCTTGTCCAGCTTCTCAAACATCCTCAGCAGTCCACCTGTACTGGGAGGTCTGTGAGGGATCGTGTCCTCTAGATGGACCGGCCACAAGGAGTCCTCAGAGGAGTTGACGATGACCTACATAACATTGGAACCGAACCCTCCAGTGGAAAACGAGAGGAAAAGAGTTACAGAGATTAATAACTTGATATCTTTTTCATATAAACATTGAGTCAAATGATTCCTAGTGGAGTCTATTCACTTTATCCCATTCATGTGTGCAGGAAACCAACATAACATACATCCTCCCAACCAGTCGGTCTCTACTGAGCATGCTCAGTGGGAAAGCACCCAGAATGAATTGGGTGCCATCTTGGGGCATGGTGTCCAGTTATCTTAATACATCTACACCTTCAATGCAGCACCCGGGAGTCCGGTAAAGCTGTGTTTGTTAGCCAGGGCTCTGTGATGCTACTGCACGGGGCCTGTGGCTGCTGGAGAACAGATGCACTCATTAAAACTGAAGCTCATCTCTTGTGACATGAATGACCGAAAAGAACACGAGTGAAACACGTCTGGTAATTCAACACTGGACGCAGCTACACGGCTCTCCGGCTGCTCTGGCACGTCTCTACTTCAGGTTCAATGTTCACTGAAGTGTTGTTAACAAGTGGAGCGTCTGCAGTCAGCCTGCAGCCCCACAACTCTCAGCTGCTGCTTACTTTATATTCCAGATGTGTTGAACGTGAGTTAGTACTCTACATTCTTTTCTTCATGTTTGGGGATGTCAGCAGAAGGGGGTCCAGTATTTAGAAAAGGTTTAGAATCGTCAATGTCTCAAGAAGAGTCTACTTTGGAGGATTTGTGATGATCTTGACAGTGAACATGAAGAACTAAACACAGCAGCAGAGCTTCAGCCCTCTGAGCTTCAGCCCTCCGAGCTTCAGCCCTCCGAGCTTCAGCCCTCCGAGCTTCAGCACTCAGAGCTTCAGCCCTCCGAGCTTCAGCCCTCCGAGCTTCAGCCCTCTGAGCTTCAGCCCTCTGAGCTTCAGCCCTCCGAGCTTCAGCCCTCCGAGCTTCAGCACTCAGAGCTTCAGCCCTCTGAGCTTCAGCCCTCTGAGCTTCAGCACTCCGAGCTTCAGCCCTCCGAGCTTCAGCCCTCCGAGCTTCAGCCCTCCGAGCTTCAGCCCTCCGAGCTTCAGCACTCTGAGCTTCAGCCCTCTGAGCTTCAGCCCTCTGAGCTTCAGCCCTCCGAGCTTCAGCCCTCTGAGCTTCAGCCCTCTGAGCTTCAGCACTCTGAGCTTCAGCCCTCTGAGCTTCAGCCGTCCGAGCTTCAGCCCTCCGAGCTTCAGCCCTCCGAGCTTCAGCACTCTGAGCTTCAGCCCTCCGAGCTTCAGCACTCTGAGCTTCAGCCCTCCGAGCTTCAGCCCTCCGAGCTTCAGCACTCTGAGCTTCAGCCCTCTGAGCTTCAGCCCTCCGAGCTTCAGCACTCTGAGCTTCAGCCCTCCGAGCTTCAGCACTCCGAGCTTCAGCCCTCTGAGCTTCAGCACTCCGAGCTTCAGCCCTCCGAGCTTCAGCCCTCCGAGCTTCAGCACTCCGAGCTTCAGCCCTCCGAGCTTCAGCACTCCGAGCTTCAGCCCTCCGAGCTTCAGCACTCTGAGCTTCAGCCCTCCGAGCTTCAGCACTCCGAGCTTCAGCCCTCTGAGCTTCAGCACTCTGAGCTTCAGCCCTCCGAGCTTCAGCCCTCCGAGCTTCAGCACTCCGAGCTTCAGCCCTCCGAGCTTCAGCACTCTGAGCTTCAGCCCTCCGAGCTTCAGCCCTCCGAGCTTCAGCACTCCGAGCTTCAGCCCTCCGAGCTTCAGCCCTCTGAGCTTCAGCACTCCGAGCTTCAGCCCTCTGAGCTTCAGCCCTCCGAGCTTCAGCCCTCTGAGCTTCAGCCCTCCGAGCTTCAGCACTCTGAGCTTCAGCCCTCTGAGCTTCAGCCCTCCGAGCTTCAGCACTCTGAGCTTCAGCCCTCCGAGCTTCAGCACTCTGAGCTTCAGCCCGCTCTCAACTCAGAGCACTTTTGGGGCGTTTTTCGCTCCTTTCTCATTTTTCACTGTAGTTCAGTCAGAGTGTCTCCTCCTCGTTGTCACATGACTGTTGGTCTCAGATGAATCAATCATGACTTCACAGTTTCACACTGTAATGTTTCTACACTCTGGTTAAAGTCAAAGCTTTATTTAAGTTAAGTTCAAAATGTTTATCTTTGTTTTGGCTGTTTTTCTGACGGAAGCGTTCGTCAAACATGATGTGTTCAAGGACCAACTGTAAAATGTAAATCTGACGATAGTGATATTTTAATAAATAGGATCGATTAAAGAGAACATGCGTATCAATCCCACCGACGGGGTTTTGGGGGTGCAGAGGGTTAAGAAGTGCACAAATTCACTTGGATTCAAAACAGCTGAAACAAAATAAATATCTGAGGATCAAATCCAGCAAAGTGTGTCGTTGAAGGCTGCGTAACTGCACGGCTGCCTCCTGTAGTGGGAGCCGTCCTGTGTGATGTGCAGGAGTGGGACCGGTAGACCTCGGCTCCCCATCGACACCACGCATTTCAAACAGATGAGGAGCTGAAAGCAGGAAGAAGATCCAGGTTTCTCTCTCCCTCGACTGGCAGATCTGAGGAGCAGAGGTTCTTTAAAATGCTAAACCCGTCGACCTTGAAGCCCTGAGGCGCCAGCTCAACTAGCGAGGCACGTCTCTCCTGAGCTTCCTGTCACTCAATAATCAAACAAAATAGACAGAACCTCCCCGGACGCCTCTGCAAACTTCTCACATGTAGACACACTCACATGCAACAGACACCAGCGTTGCATCAACATCCCCCTCAGCTGTGTGCTTCAGGAAACACACGGGGGGGTGCCAACACACACTCTAACCTGCACACACACACACTCTCTGACAGCAGTGTGCTCTCTGAGTGCATGCAGTGTGTGTGACCCGGGGTAATGTGTTACAGGTGACTGAGCCTGTTAACTAATGAACCAACCAACCGTGACCTGGAATGAGCCGCGGTGGTGGGAGGTGTTACTAAGTGAGGACCATCTGTCGGGTGGGAAGACATTTCTAAGCGAGCCGTTTGCTCATCGCGCCGTCACGGTTCAGCTTCCACCTTCATCACCTGCACTCAGGTGGAGGTCTACATCTACCCACAACTCCTGTCCTTGAAGACATGTGATCCAGTCGTGTAGCGAGATGTAGAGAGGCGTAGAACTATAGAGCGCAATGGGTGCGTGCTCTGTTCTCCATGATGACTTCATGTTCAATGGGCTGGGGAGGAAGCTTAATGGAGAGGTGCGGTGCTACCAGAATGCATTGCACCGCTGCCTACATGGACAATGAATGGGAAGCATGGAAATGATGCATTTGCAGAACCTGAAGAATCGGGAGCCTAAATAGTTTACATCCATGTTGGTTTGCCAGCGCTCCTCTTCGTTGTTCCCTCCACTCGTCTACAGGACGCCCCGAGCACGTAAATCTGTGTTGTTTCATGTTGGATCTGCTGGAGACAGTTTTCAAACTAACAGTTAGCAACTTAGTAATTGATTAGCAGCTGATTATCTCCTACTTCTAATTTCAAGCTTATTTTGTCAACTGTCAACAGAACACCGTACGGATCGAGCCTGATTTATAGCCTGAAATCGTCGGATTGACGATGAATTATTTGCACAAACAATGCGTCTCTGTCTAGCTTGTGAGCTCCAGCTTCAGCCTGGTGTTCCCTGCAACAGGTCCCTAAAGTCCTCCCCCTGTGGGACTCGATGGACATCATGAGAGGTCTCCGGGACCCTTGAGCTGTCTGCACTTCTGCCTGTAGTAATGCAGTCTAGTTTCCTCTTGGGCCGTCCTCACAGCCTGAGTCCCTGAGGGACCAGTTAGGGCTCTGTCCCCGGTGCCAGATACTGTTAGTCCTGCTAGACTGAGAGCTCCCAGGAGGCGTCTACGGTGAACACAGAGTCACAAGAACAAGCCTCACCTCGTCTGACTGTGCTGTCTGCAGGAGGGAGGGAGAGGAACCCCTGAGTGGTTTAAAGTAGGAGAGAAGCCTTGAGCTGTGGCCAAAGTGGATATGAGGTTTGGTTAAATGGTCCAGTTGGCACAAGAACAGAGAGCATCGTTCCAGCTGATGGATGGCGGTAGCCTTCAGCGTCTCAGATCGATAGCTTGGCGCTCTCCCTTCATCGCTGTCAGACGGATGAATCCACAGCGACATCATCATTAGCCTCTAGATTATGGAAATCCTCTCAAAACCACAAAACAATCGCTCCCCGAAGTTCCTTCTTCAACAATATCAACAACCAGCGTTAATCTGAGCTGCTTAAGCCTCACACACACACACACACACACACACACACACACACACACACACACACACACACACACACACACACACACACAGTGATCTCATTCACTGTAGCAGGGATTCAACGTCGGTGTGAGAAGATGATATTGTGGATTCACATCTGGAATATGACCGTGACAGTTTATTTATTTATACTATTGATTATTGTCAACCAACTGTTGACTGTTGATGGAAACCCTGCATAGTAAACTAATGTCCAACAAGCGCACAGCTGAGCTTCTACAGACTAAAGGAAGCTCCTAATCTGCTTTTTGGTAAACAAATAAAGGTTATCTCACCAAAATGTGTCTAATAAACTCATAGACTGAATATGAGAAGTGGACGTAGTCACGCTGACGTTACCCGTTGGTTTGTGGATGTTTTGAAGCCTCGAGTTCGGTGTTTCGGCGTCTGCATCTTGGATTTTTTCTCAACCAGTGAACAGGAAGTGACCATATCTGGACTGAGGAGGAGTGACGTAGAGACGCCGTATACGTCTCTGGTAGAGACCTGTCAATCACTGTGTAGCCCCGCCCTAAAGCATCCCCTGCTTTATGGTCTGTGTGACTCTAAATGGACCATAATGTACTAAATGAACATCATGCTGTATTGAAGAAGACTTGAAACTAGAGATTGAGACCATAAACTCATGTTTACAATGTTTACTGAGGTAATAAATCAAGAGAGAAGTAGAGTCATTTTCTCATAGACTTCTATACAACCAGAGGAGTCGCCCCCTGGTGGACACTAGAGAGGATGCAGCTTTAACACATGAAGGGCGCCGCCTGAATGAAACACATTCCTTGTCATGTCTTGTGTTGACCCGTCTAAGTCTCTGATTACTCCGTTCCCTTCACCTGATCCTCATCAGACTCACCTGAGTCCCTCATTAGTCCCTCTGTGTCGTCATACTGGATCAGTTGCTCACTCTGCAGCGTCATTTCTGTATTCTGACCTTCCGACTGTCTTTTGTTTTGCTTCAGACTGATTTCCTGCTTTGACCCCTTTTGAAATCCACTTCTGAACGTTTGAGTTTGTGCTGTCGGGCTCTTGGGCTCAAGTCTGAATCGTGTTGTCACATTCGTAGTCTTGTAAAGCGTTTCCTGCTAACATCCATGTTTGTTTGCTAACAGTCCATCAGCAGGACGGAAAATAAAAGTGGAGCTCCAATCTTTGTTGTTTACGTGGGATCTCCATCACAGAGCAGCTGTTCCTCCCGCGGTGTACATTCAGACATCATCAAACATACATGAAGCACGGAGCAGCTCAAACATCAGGAGGAAGCTTCCTGCTCGTCTTCACGCCTGCAGCTCTGTGAAACGGTCGACATCCGTAGAAACACCTGAACATCATCGCATTCAAGCAGTTTGTGTGAGATTGACTTCATCGTATCAAAGAGAACAGATCCTGTTTATCTTTTGTGCATTTTATTGTGATGAGAGTCGCTGCAGCTTTAACAACAAAGAGCTGCGTCTGTAATGGAGTGAAACAATGAGTCTATTTAAAGGAAGCAGAGCGGGGGGGGGACATCTGTAGCTGACAGCATGTCTCCTTATTCCAGCCGTGTGGACTCAGCTCATAGTGGAGTGTTTGCTCATTAGCCTGCAGCACACGAGGAGACACTAATACCGCGCTTTGTTCCATGCTGTTCGGCTGCGAAGCCACTTATTTCTCTGACACGACTTCACCAATAACGGCACAAGAGGAAGAAAGGCACAGCAGACTTCACCGCCCTGATGAGAGACACGGAGTCTTCGTCTGCAGCTGGAATTAAAGCATCCGCTCTGCAGACTGAGAGGAAGAGAAGCCAGACAGCATGAGACCAAGGCAGCGAGGTGGAGGTGGAGGTGGAGGTGGAGGTGAAGGCACTCGTATAAACTGTGATGAACAAACTGGAGAGAAGAGACGCAGCTCTACGCATCGAGGAGCAGAGAGAGAGAGGCTTTAGGAAATGGCCTCCAGACAGTAAAGAGGAGAAGATGAAGTGGAAAGAAGAACCTAAAGGCAGAGAATCATCAGACGCTGACCTCACCTCACCGTGAGGGTTCTATTGTGTTTGAGACAACGAGAGAGACGATGGAGGAGGTCTGGGACGAGGACATCTCGCTCCACAACTACCGATAGCAGAAGCAGTGACTCTGGACCGCATCGATATTCCAGGTTTTTACTCATTTAGAACCGGTTCTTGTTTAGAACCAGGTCTCAGGGGTATCCCTACTCATAAGTAGCCTACCTGTCCCCTCCTCTGCTGGCGGCTATAAATGCGTCTGCAGCAGCAAAGAAGGCCTTTTCTTTCCCCACTTCTTTCTGCATCTGGTCTCCACACCGTCCTTCATTTTCCTCACGAGCTCCTCTACGGTTTCCTCACAGATGACGTCACTTTCTGATGACATCGTATTGTCGGCGGCGGCCCCGCCACACGCTCTGTGTTCCTGCTGAGGTAGCGTTCTTTAAAGGCAGCTTGTCGGAGCAGATATTCATGTGAGGTTCGACCTGAGGACGAGGAAACGTCTTCCTCACAGAGCAGCACGACGGTGAATCCACGGCGACATTGTGGAGCTGTCAGTGTGCCGTCTGTGCACGTTTCACAGAAGAGGAGGCGAAGAGAAGCAACACACAATAAAACTGGGGAAAAAGAAAGTCAGCATTTTTAAAACAGCACAAAACTGAAATGTGCAGATTTATTCATAATCTATTTGACCTTTTTTAGAAAACATGATTCCAGCCGCAGCACCACATTTGTTTGTGTATATTGTTTCAGCGTTGGAGTAAAACTGATAATTATCATCGTTCCTCGTTGACGTTTAGCCAACAGACCCGTTCTCATCAAGCTCTTTTATTCTATTAAAGAAAATATTTCTTTGACTGCCACTGATGTGTCCCTTCGTCCACTGATGTGTCCCTTTGTCCCTTTGTCCACTTCCTCCTCTGCACTTTATAAGTATTGCTCCGTAGGATCCTCATATGATCCTCGTGCCGCACAGGATCCAGTTATTAGAGCTTCTACCTTCTGCACAACATGAGACGCTCAAAGCGGCGGCTCGGCCGCCCATTTACTCCGTCCGTATATATGTAGACATATACTGTATACATGTACATATATACAGTATATGTACATGTATACATATACTGTATATATGTCCTGTTTACCAGCATCTCTGTGTGTTGAACACAAACACTCAGAGATGCAAAACCAAAAGAAAATCTCACATTTCTGGTCGGAAGGAGAGAAACATGTGGTCTTGTAAAGATCTTCGTGGGAGAATCGTCCTTTTTTTATATAAAGACAAAATACGTGGTTCATTTAAAGGTACTAAATATCAGCAAACAGATAGGATATGACTCAGAGTCACGTTGTCTTTATGATCATGAGATTAGACTTTTGGGGATTTTCTTTTTGGCTGATCCACGAATAGATTTTTCATTTAAAATTAAACACTCATTTGCTTTGTTTATGAGAGTAAGAAGATAACGTTGACTTCAGTCTCAGGTTGTTTAAGGACAGTTCTAGTGCCTAACGTTATACATAAATACATATACTGTATATATATATATTAGTGCTGGGCAACGATTAAAATATTTAATTGCGATTAATCGCATGGATTTTTTGCGATTAATCGCGATTAATGTCATTGTTATGGCAAAGGTCAACAATGAATTCAAAAGTAGTGTATTGCACACTTTTATTTTAAAAGTACTGCTATATGAACAAAAGGGCAATAACATTTGGTTCACGAGATGCAGGTAGCATGTTTTATACTTAATGTGAATATAATTCATACTTTGTTGGCATCTTATTCTGAAAACCGGATGTTCGTCTGAAGAAACCGGATGTTGTCTCACGTTAATCTTTCCGCTAACTTTCAAAGTCCTTCGCTCGCTCCCGATCTGTGGTGTTTAAATGCGTTTACAGTGAATGTCAGCATATAGGTGCACTAACATGTGAGTGTCTGCTGACTTTACCGTGATGTCCAGTAGTCTCCAGGGAGAGCAACACTTCGACAATTATGAATCTTCTAATTGTGTATTCCAAAACACTTCTAATTATGATTTCTTAGTTATGAATCATTAAACACTTTTATTATAATTTCTTAAAGCACAGTTCTAAACCCAAATTTCCTACACTTGCCCAGCACTAATATATATATACATCAACATCCCACCAACACCTTCCTGTGAGTGACATCAGATCTGAAGTCATGGCCAAAGACATTTAAAGACGTCTTCTGTGGGTTTTGTGAACATTTCAGAAGCAATAAAGAGTTCGACGTCATTCAGCTCGAAGCAAAGAGGAGAGAGTTCTACTCCAGGAGTGTTTGGCAGTTGAAGAGCGAGCTAGGTGCTGTTTCCTGTTCTGTGTGGTTTGATCTGTTGGTTCGTCTGCATTCATTCATTCATTCATTCATTCATTCATTCATTCATTCATTCATTCATTCATTCATTCATTGGGTCTCTGCTTTATAATAAGTATTCAATTAGATGTAAAACATGTTATTAGAGGAACAACATGCCTCCAGATGCTCACAACGTTACACAACATACGACTGGTTTCTCACCAGCAGCACGGCTTGTATTTCAAAGCTTAAGCCCCCCCCCCCCCCCCCCCTATCTCCCTTCAGGAAACAGACCGCTGGCCATCTGGACCAGAGGGAGGACTGATGGTGGCCTGGAGGCATGTGTGGTGCGCTGAAAGCTGACCACTGCAGAACATGCACCATGTTGACCTGTTCTCTCTGAGGGTCTCTCTGAGGGTCTCTCTGAGGGTCTGGACAGGAGTCCGGATCCTCAACAGCTTCTTACATCAAACATCAAACAACAAACCACATCAGCAGATAAGAAGCTGCAGCTCTGTGAGTGTGAATCATCCACTTTGTTTAAGAGCTGGACGGAGTCACTGAGTGCACATCGGTTTGTGGACTGTGGATTCGAATCCTCGCGTTCAGCATTTTGGGCGTCGCCATCTTATTCTGTTTTTTTGCAACCAGAAGTGACACGAGAGGGGCGGAGCTAAGTACAACCCAACGCGGAACAAAACGTTAAATAAAACCAAAATGTTACGATTCAACTATCAATCAGATTCCTGTTATGAACTCATTTATTTCTTTATTTGTGTGGTTTCCTTTATAATTCACTTTAACAGAGATGTTATGAATGATAACATCACAGTATATAGTATTCTCTGTCTAACAGCAGCTTAGTGGAGCTCGTCCTGCTGACGCAGAGTAGCAGCGTAGCTACAAACCAGCTGCTGATAACCTTTATGAGTACTATAACAGCACTAGGTGTTCATGTTGGAGCCTTGCCGGGTTATTCTTTTATTCACACCTCCTCAGGGGGCCTTTTCATTTATTTTTTCCTACATGGATTTTGTGAGACCTTCGTCATCCAGCGGCTTCACGGTTCTGTCCGCTGTGGAGGAGCAGAAAGGTCACGACTGCGATACCCCACGAAGCTCCGTGTGTGTGAGCTCAGCCCGAACCGCTTCCTCTCCGTCCAGCACAATGACCACGCAGCGCCGCCCTCACAGCCGCGCAAATGTCCAAATGTCTTCTCCGCACGTGTGCCCGAGCACATGTGTGATCAGGAGGAGCTGAGCGATTCGGTGACACTGAAGACAGTGAAACAGAGACGATCTCTGGAAGCAGGATGTAAATGTGTTCCTGTCTTCTACACGCTGCTGAACACGATCATCAGTCAGAGTAAGAACCTCCTCCACTCTTAGGAAGCACCCGTTTGTAATGAAGACAATGAAGACACAACCTTTCTCTCATCCTGCTCTACACACTCCCACAGGGCATCTCTACCCTGAACACAACCTGATGAAGCTGCATTGCATGCTGGTCCATCGGGTGGAGGTTCAGACAAAGTCAAGCTGGAATCAAGGCGTTGTATCTACATCCTTGTAAGTTGCACCAGCTGAGGCCTTTGTCCTCCTGAACCTCCTTCATCAGCCCTGGTTTCCAGGTCAGTTGTCACATCTGCTGTTGGTTATTAATCCATTTCTGGTTGTGGATAATAGAGGGAGTTATTGGGACCATCATCCCCACCGAAGACATGTCGTCGGACCACCAGATCGTCTTCTTTTGCATATTGTGTAAAATGACAATAGACAGAACAATGATTGTGTGTGATGCTTTGAATTAGGACCCCGAGACTCAATACATAGTTCCATGTATTCAAACTGCACAGCTTCTGGTTGGTTTAACTGAGAGAGTCAACAGCTCATAATCAGCTGACTGATGCTCATCTTCATCAGAGGATCGGTGAAACGTGTGGTGCTCATAGAGTTTATATATTTCACTTTCTGAGGTCAGTAGTGAACGTCTGGTCCTCGCACAGAGCTGAACGCTTTCTGTCAGAATATTAATTTCAATATCCAATATTGAATTCTGCTTTCTTGAAGGTCTTCAGCGGCGTCAGATTCTCTTTCTACACTGAAAAAAAAAATAAGTGACATTTACTTGAAAAAAGCTAGGTAACAATTTGCACTCAGAAATTCCGAGTAATTTTCACTCAGGAATTCTCAAGTTAAATTTACTTACTAGTAAGAATTGTTTTTTATCCAGAATTTGCAAGTAACTTTTACTTGCAAATGTCTCCCTTAGACATAAAATGTACTTAGCCTTTTATAGTAATCTTTACTCAGGCTACCTTTGCATCCAATTACAAAACCCCAGTAAAACTCAATTAGGTGTTTCATGTATATTTAACAAGCTTTTCTTTACTTTTTTAATTGAGAAATATTAAGTAATATTTACACAATATATCTTTTATCTACTACTACTCTACACAACTATTCAAATATGAATGTTGCATTTTTTAAACTGGGCTACTGTTATTTAATGAAATTGTCTTAACATAAGGCTTCTACACAACATCTTTAAACTGCAGCAGCTTTACTTGTTAACTGGTGAAAGAGGTCACTGCTGACAGACACACAAATACCAACATATATAATCTGGTTGGCATTGCCAGACAAAACATTTCTAAATCAGTGCTGCCAATAAGAAATTTAAGAACACAAACGTTTAGTCATTTAACAAACTTTTAATTTGAAACAATGGGTATTGCTTGACAACACTTGGATACACATAGATATAGCCCATGAGCAGAAGGCAGGCCTTTGCCACACTTTGACAGTCATCAAGAACCTCTTTTCCCTCGATGACGACGAACACGATTGTCAGGAGTGAAGCCTTTCTGTGTTGCATTTCCATGGATGACAAGGATCTTCATGACATGTTGAGCATAGTCCTCTTCAATGACATCTTTGAAATTCAAATTTACTAATGTTCATTTTTACGTCTTCGAGTCTGATGTGTTCTCAAAAAAGGACAATAGTGGGGGAAACTAACAAAAATATTAAAAGTGTTCAAATGCGTCATTATGTATCTATTCTCAGTGTATATGAGCCCAACACAATTGTATATAATATCAATATATGATATCCAAACTTTACCAGGCTGGGTGAATCCAGCATGGGTCTTGGTTCCTGCAACTCCGCCCTTTGTCCCAAGTATCTCCAGAAAGTTGGTAGTGCAATTCTCCAATTTCGACAAAAAGGTTCGCTCCAGATGAACTGTGGTTATTCTTCTGAACTCCTCATTGATCTGAAACAAAAGACAATAAAAAACATGATCAAGATGAGGTACCTAAAACAATTAATGCAGTAGTCCTCCCAGTATAATGTACTATTGAGCAGCAACAAACTACGACTTCAAATGTATATGTCAAGTTAATTAAACTATAACAGTACTAAGTTGATTTTACCTTGTGTCAACTGTTGATGTCAACTTGCTGAGAGTGAACGTCCTTTAATATTCTGTGAAATATATAAAGAAATTATGTTAAAACATGAACACACAACATTAAATCTGAATTTGGCTTAAATCTTCATATTGATAGCATGTTTTATCCCCACACAAAAAAACAGCACATAAACAAGCCACCATAACGTTAATACTGAGATACACAGCAGGTCTGGTCATGTTGATATGCGACACTAACTCAACACAGTACTGGCACCTTGTTTCATGCCCAAAGCCTTCATCATCAAGGACACCACATTGGATAGAGACATAAGAGACCAGTTTAAAACTGACGACAGAAATATAAGTTACTGTAAAAATATGTCAGAATATGATAGTGACAAAATAATGTTAAGTGTATTAGACTCGCTCTAAAGTCACTAATTCCACCACATATGGAATATTTTTTAGCACATTTCCCTCATTCGACCTCGGCTGCACTTGAGGATGTCCGAGAGAAAGCGCGCTGTGTGCGTGACTCAGCACAGCAAAGCACCTGTGTGGCAGAAGTGGGCTTCACTTAACCGAAGTAATTCAGCCCCCCTCCCCCCCACGTCGACGGAGCGCAGCCGGTCGAGCACCGTGTCCCCAGGCCAACAACTTTTCAAGGGAGAACCCTGTAAAGTCGCAACCAAAACCACCAAAAACAGCCACAAAATGTAGCGCCGTGAGCCATGTCTGTAATGCTGCCCCAAGTTAGCTAGCACGATAGCCTAACTAGCTAGCACGCTAAACTGACCAGTTCGCTACTCTTCAGTGTTCACAACTCAAACACCGACTTGACCGAAGGCTCAACAGCAACGTAGAGCATTAATTAAACATATAACCTACCCCAATGGCTCCCGTCCATGAAGTTCCTCTCCTCAGGTGAAACGCTGCCGTCCTTGTTCAGGTTCTGCTGTTCCGTCGTCTCGTTGACGAAAGGAGCGCGAAATCTCCTCTGACGTCACCCCGAGTACGCGCTATAGGTTGCCAGGTTTTACTCGTATTACCCAAGTACATTTTACTTTGTTGTGTCAGGTAGTGCATTCAATACAGTAGTTTAGTAGATATTACGTGGTGTGAATGATTACAATGTACTTATAAAAATGAGGATACATAATTACAAACAAATACCAAGTAACACATTAAGTAAAAGGTGATATTTTAAAGTAAATGCACTGAAATGATAATTTCTTGTAAAATTTACAAAAATAATCGAGGTAATAATTACAAGGCCAAAAACTCATTTTTTTCAGTGTAGCACACAAACTGTATCAGTGTTAAAATGCTTTAATCTTCATCTCAGTCTACTGTGTCTCTCTACTGCTTTCTTCTACTGAAGTTATGACTGAACGTTGCCCATGAATGAGTGTTGGTTCTGTGTATCCTCAGAATGAAGCGTGCTTGAGTCCATTAGCTCGTGAGCAGCTGGGGACAGTGTGTCAGGATGTGAACGATGCAGAACATCCTGGGAGGACTCGGCCTTTAACTCGTCAGGTACACAAAGTGCTTGAAGGATTCTACTCGTTCTGCAGCTGTTTGTTCACACAAATGCGTCAACAAGAACTGCAACACTGATGAAACCGACGAACACGTCAACATGAAGCTCACATTCCCAACAGGTGCAGCGGTTCTATTCACTTATCATCGGTGTGTTATGTGCCTAAGTGCACTCCCATCGTTTCCATATTCTGCATCAGTGCTGATGCGCAGCAGGCGGCCGATGAGCCTCTGGAGTCTGTTAGATCCACATCTGAGCTGAGAGGCTGCTGAGTGCTTCCTCCCTCCTCTCCTACTTATTCTCTTCTCGGGAATTTATTCTTTGTGAATCCAAAAGACAGTTTGGTGCTGTGTGGAATAACAGTTACTGCTCAGTTTATTACGGTCAGCACAAATAAAAGAGTGATTCAGTGATGAAGCACAGATGCGGGACAAAACTGGCGGGAAACGAAACAAAGACAGGAAGTAAAGTAAATGAGGAAGCATGGGAAGGTGAATGACAAAATAAAACAGGAAGTGAAATCAAGAAGAGTTCATGCGAGGCTGAAACATGCTCGTGCTCAGACCTTCTTTCTCTTTGCTCCCTCCTGACATGTTGCTCATCAGCTCTTTAACGGGACAACTTCCCCACGTTTAGCACCAAAATACCACTTTGTACCAAAACAGCCTTTAGATGTCCTTAATCAGCTGATGGAGGTTCAACATCAAACATAAGAAGTGAGAAGTCAGTGCAGCCACATTGAGGAGCTGGAAGTTGACGGGGCATGAGAGGCAGCAGCAGACCACTTACTGAGAGAATATGACATCTGGGAGAAACAACTTCTTTATCTGAGAACATCGATATTTACGTCTCTTCCCTTTTCTGTTCCTGTACAAGAAACACGCTTCAGGATCAATACCTCCTCGTTGGGTTTAACAAATCCTTCGTGTTGCAAAGCACAAACAAAGCTGGATGGAATTAGTGGTGAGAGCGTTTCTGCACACGAGCATCCAGCACCACTGTTCCCTGCAGCACATTAAGAGCGGCCGACTGACTGCGTGAGCTCGTCCTAACTTCATCTACCGTCTCCATGTGAACTAAGCTGTGTATTACTCTCTGCCCCACAGGGAATATGCATTGATCTGTGATATGTGCAGCCACGACTGATCGCATCACTCTGCCTCCCGCTGGCTGCGCTTCGAGTGGAGGAGGGAGGGGTGGGTGGGGGGGGGCAAACATTCATATCCATGATCACATTGAGTGAAATTGAAAACAGAGGTGAGCCGGTGTGACTGGATCGGTTTTCATTACTGAAGCATGATTGAGTCTTTCTCCTGCTGGGAGCCCATCTCGGTCTCTGACAGCAGCAGGACCCCAAACCTCCAACCGAGCCGGCGCCGCATTAAAGTGTGACTGAACATATGAACATATGGTCGTCCTGCCACACAGAAACAGTTTTACTCAAGTCGCTGCAACGCTTCTTCATCTCCTCATCTATTTATCTCGGCACACATCATTAGTCTAAAGCGAGTGATTGTCGAGTTAGAGCTTCAACATCTGCTGCGGATGACGTCGCACAAAAGTGTAGACAGTATTCAGACTGATAGAGAATAAAACACACAAACTGTGTTTGCGTTACAAAGAGCTTTTACTGCGTCCTCAGCAAACAGGCTTTCTCTACTTATCTACATTCATGTGGCTCTTCTGCTGCTGTGTGTGTGTGTGTGTGTGTGTGTGTGTGTGTGTGTGTGTGTGTGTGTGTGTGTGTGTGTGTGTGTAGGAGGTAGAAATTAAAAAGCACTCAAGCCCAGGATTATAAAACACACTCACACACACACACACACACACACACACACACACACACACTCACACACACACACACACACACACACACACACTCACACACACACACACACACAGAAAACAAGTTGTACATCACTTTTCTTCTTTCAGCACCACGGACAGCAGCACTTTTCTTCCACTGAGAGTCTGAACTCTCAAACAGATCTGGAGTCTGTAGCCATGAAGTGAGACCAGAGGGTAATCCGGCTCTCTTCAGGTCCTCAGTCAGGTGCTCACCGTTAGAGCCGGTACCAGTACGGCAGAGTCCTCGTGTGAGTCCTACCCAGAGTCCTTTGCTGCATGTCATCCCATCTTTCTGTCTCTCTCATTATCAAACAAAACACAAACATGCCACTCCTTCCTTTCTTTATCTGCTGCTATAACTGGAAGTAAAGTTATATATAACTTTCTTATATATATATACATATATATATATATATATATATATATATATATATATATGTGAGGTATGGTGCTGTTAGATTGCTGCTAGACCTCCGCGTTAATACAGGTTACAAAGCTTCCAAAGTTATTTTATTGTCATTGTACGATGCAGATTGATACACAACGAATCATAAAAACACAAAACACAAAAACAAACTGTGGAGGATGAGTTAAAGAGGAAAGAAGCTATTCTGAGGTCTGCTGGTTCGGTGGATGCGTATCTCTGAGTGAGCGGGTCGTCTGCTGGGTTTAGTCTTTTAATATCTTCAGCTCTTCTCATCAACATCACTGATGCTCAGTAGAAGAGTACCAACGATGTAGAGCCGTCCTCTCCTCAGCTGTGCTCATTCAATTCATTTCAATTTATTCGTACAGCCCAAAATCACAAATTCTCCTCAGAGGGCTTTACAATCTCTACACATACGACATCCTCTGACCTTTGACCCTTACATCAGAACAGGAAGAACTCCCCAAAAAACCCTTTAAAGGGAGAAAAGAGTCATTTTTGAAAGCTAAACCGTAACAAACATGGATTATTTTATTAGATAAAAACATCTGGTGACTTTGTCTAAATGATCACATTCATCTTCTCCAGAGGTGTGACCCTGGAATCACATAGATATGATAATACTCATAATAGAACAGCAGCCTGATCTCTGTGCAGCATTCTAATATTCATTTTCAATTCAAATGTTAACATGATGAAGATGATATTCAGTCCAGCCGTTCGTATCTCCACATCCAGCAGTTAGTGATTCATTCCAGTCTGTGTGTTCGTGTCTCCACCAACTCTTGATGTAAATATCCGTCCATCAGCTGCTGAGTGCTGCACTCTGCTCACCAGCTCGTCTCTGACTGAGCAGGAAGCTCCCATTCAATTTATTTCCATTCTTCAGCAGCACAGCAGCTTTTTATAGCTTCCTCTGTGAACGCGACGCCATGAAAGCAGCTGGTGAGATGTGAGTCCACGGTCCAGCAGCAGCAGCTGGTTTCTGTTATAACAACACTACAGGTTAGCATCTAGTCTGCATCCTCTGTGTGACATGTAGAGCAGTAATCTCATAAGAAGCTCACTGTTTACCAAGTTAAGCTTTCCACCATCTGACCGATGTTTTTTCAAGGTCGGAGGCGTCGCCGCCTGGAAATCTAATCCTGAGATCAATTTAAGACTTGAGGTTAACGCACAGAGTGCAGGTCTCAGTCAGCTGTTTGTCTCACTCTGGGAATAATTAAATCTTTGTTACTGCCTCCATCACACACACACACACACACACACACACACACACACACACACACACACACACACACACACACACACACCTCCCTGCTGGATCCAGTGATGCACTCAGGCTTGTAAAGCAAATAGCTTCTGTTCCACATCCGCAGTAAATGTTTCCCTGCTGCCGTGGAGCCATTTAAATATTTATCAGCTGTAATGATTGTCACAGCCACCCTCCACCTGCTGCTTAGGTCACACACAGAGAGGGACACATACATATATATATGTATATGTATATGTATATGCATGTGTATGTATACAGAAGAGGCAGTGAAGATGCTAATGCATATGTATCACTCTGCTTCTCACCTCTGCTGTATACAGAAGGATGATATTGAAGAAGAGATGTTCATGGACTCTGCTGCTGCTCATCCAGTGAAAGGATTTATATGTAAATCCTTTCACTGTGTTTATTGTTGAATGATTTTTTGGGTGGAATTTGAATGCTTTCACAATCGGTGTCTGCTGCTGACTGTTGTGCTGCTCAGAGATCACGAGTCAACAAAGTGAGCAGAAATATGACCATTATTTTCCATAAGTCGATTTGCCATCAAGTAGGTTTGAGTGGCGTTCATTTTTATTCTTTGTCCGTGAATTTCACTACTCAGGACACTTTTACAGCATTAGTGTCCTTTATATTGTGTGGCCTCTTCAATCTCTGAACTTCTATTTGAAGTCTGTGTGACTCTAAATGGACCATAATGTACTAAATGAACATCATGCTGTATTGAAGAAGACTTGAAACTAGAGATTGAGACCATAAACTCATGTTTACAATGTTTACTGAGGTAATAAATCAAGAGAGAAGTAGAGTCATTTTCTCATAGACTTCTATACAACCAGAGGAGTCGCCCCCTGGTGGACACTAGAGAGGATGCAGCTTTAACACGTGAAGCTTTGACTTCACTCTGCAGATCCGGAGGTTTTCTCCTGTTTACGACTTAAATATGTTTCATTGCTCATCCAGATGTAACAACATCTGTCTGTGTGTTCGTTGTTAAATAGGAAAGTGAGGCCGTGTTTCATTCACCCTTACATATTTAAAGGTTGTTTTTAAATCCGTTAACAGGTGCTGGTGTGAAGGATCAGCACTGTTGCTATGGTTACCTGCAGCTTAATTTGCTAAATCAATGAGCAATGATTTAGAACAGTTTTAAGCTGAAGTATGTGATTAACCCGATTGGCCCGATGTTCTAAAATAATCTCCCAGAATGCAATGTGTTCCTCTGATAATGTGTGCCAAAGCCCAGACAAAATTAAAAAACGTTGTTTTAGTGTGTACGTGTGGTAGTGTGTAAGTGTGTAAGTGTGGTAGTGTGTAAGTGTGGTAGTGTGTAAGTGTGGTAGTGTGTACGTGTGGTAATGTGTACGTGTGGTAGTGTGTACGTGTGGTAGTGTGTAAGTGTGGTAGTGTGTAAGTGTGGTAGTGTATAAGTGTGGTAGTGTGTACGTGTGGTAGTGTGTAAGTGTGGTAGTGTGTAAGTGTGGTAGTGTGTAAGTGTGGTAATGTGTACGTGTGGTAGTGTGTAAGTGTGGTAATGTGTACGTGTGGTAGTGTGTATGTGTGGTAGTGTGTACGTGTGGTAGTGTGTAAGTGTGTAAGTGTGGTAGTGTGTAAGTGTGGTAGTGTGTAAGTGTGGTAGTGTGTACGTGTGGTAGTGTGTAAGTGTGGTAGTGTGTACGTGTGGTAGTGTGTAAGTGTGGTAGTGTGTACGTGTGGTAGTGTGTAAGTGTGGTAGTGTGTAAGTGTGGTAGTGTGTAAGTGTGGTAATGTGTACGTGTGGTAGTGTGTATGTGTGTACGTGTGGTAGTGTGTAAGTGTGTAAGTGTGGTAGTGTGTAAGTGTGGTAGTGTATAAGTGTGGTAGTGTGTACGTGTGTACGTGTGGTAGTGTGTACGTGTGGTAGTGTGTAAGTGTGGTAGTGTGTACGTGTGGTAGTGTGTACGTGTGGTAGTGTGTAAGTGTGGTAGTGTGTACGTGTGGTAGTGTGTACGTGTGGTAGTGTGTAAGTGTGGTAGTGTGTACGTGTGGTAGTGTGTACGTGTGGTAGTGTGTAAGTGTGGTAGTGTGTACGTGTGGTAGTGTGTAAGTGTGGTAGTGTGGTAGTGTGTACGTGTGGTAGTGTGTAAGTGTGGTAGTGTGTACGTGTGGTAGTGTGTACGTGTGGTAGTGTGTACGTGTGTACGTGTGTAAGTGTGGTAGTGTGTAAGTGTGGTAGTGTGTACGTGTGGTAGTGTGTACGTGTGGTAGTGTGTAAGTGTGGTAGTGTGTACGTGTGGTAGTGTGTAAGTGTGGTAGTGTGTACGTGTGGTAGTGTGTAAGTGTGGTAGTGTGTACGTGTGGTAGTGTGTAAGTGTGGTAGTGTGTAAGTGTGTACGTGTGTACGTGTGTACGTGTGTACGTGTGTAAGTGTGGTAGTGTGTACGTGTGGTAGTGTGTACGTGTGGTAGTGTGTAAGTGTGTAAGTGTGGTAGTGTGTAAGTGTGGTAGTGTGTAAGTGTGGTAGTGTGTACGTGTGGTAATGTGTACGTGTGGTAGTGTGTACGTGTGGTAGTGTGTAAGTGTGGTAGTGTGTAAGTGTGGTAGTGTATAAGTGTGGTAGTGTGTACGTGTGGTAGTGTGTAAGTGTGGTAGTGTGTAAGTGTGGTAGTGTGTAAGTGTGGTAATGTGTACGTGTGGTAGTGTGTAAGTGTGGTAATGTGTACGTGTGGTAGTGTGTATGTGTGGTAGTGTGTACGTGTGGTAGTGTGTAAGTGTGTAAGTGTGGTAGTGTGTAAGTGTGGTAGTGTGTAAGTGTGGTAGTGTGTACGTGTGGTAGTGTGTAAGTGTGGTAGTGTGTACGTGTGGTAGTGTGTAAGTGTGGTAGTGTGTACGTGTGGTAGTGTGTAAGTGTGGTAGTGTGTAAGTGTGGTAGTGTGTAAGTGTGGTAATGTGTACGTGTGGTAGTGTGTATGTGTGTACGTGTGGTAGTGTGTAAGTGTGTAAGTGTGGTAGTGTGTAAGTGTGGTAGTGTATAAGTGTGGTAGTGTGTACGTGTGTACGTGTGGTAGTGTGTACGTGTGGTAGTGTGTAAGTGTGGTAGTGTGTACGTGTGGTAGTGTGTACGTGTGGTAGTGTGTAAGTGTGGTAGTGTGTACGTGTGGTAGTGTGTACGTGTGGTAGTGTGTAAGTGTGGTAGTGTGTACGTGTGGTAGTGTGTACGTGTGGTAGTGTGTAAGTGTGGTAGTGTGTACGTGTGGTAGTGTGTAAGTGTGGTAGTGTGGTAGTGTGTACGTGTGGTAGTGTGTAAGTGTGGTAGTGTGTACGTGTGGTAGTGTGTACGTGTGGTAGTGTGTACGTGTGTACGTGTGTAAGTGTGGTAGTGTGTAAGTGTGGTAGTGTGTACGTGTGGTAGTGTGTACGTGTGGTAGTGTGTAAGTGTGGTAGTGTGTACGTGTGGTAGTGTGTAAGTGTGGTAGTGTGTACGTGTGGTAGTGTGTAAGTGTGGTAGTGTGTACGTGTGGTAGTGTGTAAGTGTGGTAGTGTGTAAGTGTGTACGTGTGTACGTGTGTACGTGTGTACGTGTGTAAGTGTGGTAGTGTGTACGTGTGGTAGTGTGTACGTGTGGTAGTGTGTAAGTGTGGTAGTGTGTACGTGTGGTAGTGTGTAAGTGTGGTAGTGTGTACGTGTGGTAGTGTGTAAGTGTGGTAGTGTGTACGTGTGGTAGTGTGTAAGTGTGGTAGTGTGTACGTGTGTACGTGTGTACGTGTGTACGTGTGTAAACTAGCCAAACGGCCCAATGTGCACTGAGAAAACCAACTGTTCCAAACAAGAACCAACAAGGTCATGTACTGAATGGTTTCTTTATTTATGTTCCACTCGCTCGAGTAACAGAGGACAGAATGTGCAACTTGTTTCAATCAGAACAAGATTCAACAAAGAACAAACAATTATTTAAGGTTCAGCATTTCTGTCCTCACAGGTCTTTGTGAAAAATAAACCCAGAACCAGACGTGCATGTTCAACAAAAGTGGTAAATGGACTATAAGCGTTTCTATGTTGACAAAGTGCTTTACACTACATGTCGACATTCATAGAGAGGCTGCCATGAGATCAGGATCTCATCTACTGAACACTCATTCACTGCCTTCAAGAGCTATTTGGGGTTCAGGATCCGAGACGTGGACTAAACAACGTGAACTGGTCTCAACCTCTAAACGCATTCAAATTCTGTGTCGGCTCCACGAAAACATTGTCACATCAGGTTTAGAAAAAAAAGGTCCCGAACGCTTCACATCACCTGATCCAAAAGAGACCCCGAGGCGAGTCAGACCAGATACGCATGTACCTGAGGATTATAAATCCTGATCCAGACTGTGCTGGACCTGAACAGACCTGGATAGAAAAAAAGCATTACAAAGGCGGGATGAAAACCTGATGTCATCTCTGATCTCTCTGCAGGAACTCTCTGCACTTTTAAAGGTTCACACTTTCAGACGGTCCCTGAAGACAGTCATGGTCTCACACGTGGTTGTATAATAGTAGTTAGTAATAGTAAAATAATGCAAAAAGGGCGTAAAGTGTCCATGAAGGTTGGATTGAAGTCTCTGTAACATACAGAAATTGGACTTTAGGGCAGAAGGAATTAGTTGCATTTGACCAATCTTAATAATATTAACAGTGAAGGCTGATTGATGTATTTGTTCTTCACCAGGATATTTCATATTTATTTATTATCATTGTGTTGACTTTCTGGATCACTTCCCCCTCGAACAAGTAGGTCAATTTAGCAGAACTCCAAACTTCTGGAGCGCAAAAGTTTCTTCACACCCTTGAAACTCGATCTGTCTTGTTTTCTCCAGCGAGAGAGAAACCGGAGAAAAAAAGTTTGTGTGTATTTGAGAAATAAAGTACCTCAAGGGTACCTTTGCCAGGAGCTGCAGGGACAGTTGATTATCAGCAGTGTATCGGATCAATCTGTCTTTGAAAATCAATAAAGTCGTCCACACGGCAGGTATATTCAGTACAGTAGGGTCCTGAGGGGCAGGAAATGCAGCGCTTCAAACCTCAGGAACAAAGAAAGAGGGAGCACTGCTGTTGAATTGACGGCGTTCCCGAGGGTCCTAGACCTTAAGAGCAATGTTCTTCACCCAGACAGTCCTTTAGAGGAAGGAACAAAAAGCTCTAGCCAGCAGAGACACACAGAGGGATGCTCGCTTTACTGGAAAAAAGTTCCAAGCAGAGCAAAAAGAGAAGCGTCTGTCACACTTTGCATATCAACGACGCCGCTGCACGAATCACCGGCGTACCGGAAAGCTGGAGAGGTGAGACGCGGCATCGGGATTTCGTAGGAAAGCTGCACACACATGACTCATCGGCTTCCACGTGAGTCTCAGCTGAAGGAGAAGTTCGGTGAAGGTCGAGAGCCATTTGATATTCATGACGAGCAGCAGCAGGCAGATCTCAGCTGCCGGTGGAAGCCGACAGCTCGCCATCGACACAACCGTCAATCTGATCAGAGATGGAGTCCCTGAGGACGCCACACGGGGCGAGATCGGTCCAAAGTGGGGTCTACAGGTCACATGTGGTGGGTTCATACAGTGAAGCCTCTGGAGAACCCACCTGAATGGTTTACTTTTTTCTTATATACTCGCTGCTCTTATTGAAATGAACGAGTTAGAAACTTCATCGACTCCATGATGCAGGAGACAGAAGGCGAGGCGGAGACAGAATAGCAACGAAAGCTAGCAGGTTAGCTAACGAAGCATAGTTCATGATGTGTAGCCCTTTTTCTTTGATACGATCGTGTTGTCGTCAGTGACTTAGAACAGTGGATAGCTATTTTTAACATCTGTGAGTACATCGCTATAGAGAATAATACAATTACTTTTTTATTCAATATTTCTGTTCTAGCAATGTCTTATTGTAGACGAGCAAAGTGAGTCGTAACCTCGACACCAGACAAGACATTATTGGATTGAAGTCAGTGACAACTTCTTTTTAATAGAGACGCCGGTAGAGACCTGTCAATCACAGTAAGCCCCACCTTAACGCATACCCTGCTTTAAGTGAGAATTAGAGTCATCTTCTCATAGACTTCTATACAACCGGACTTCTTTTTGCAACCAGAGGAGTCGCCCTGCTGGTCAGTAGAGAGAATGCATCGGCTTCACTTTTCAGAAGTGGATCTTGCAACCAATGACAAGTTGCATCATATCCCATCTGAGCAGTGTGATTAATATCTCAGTCGCCTCAGCTTGATGAACAATGATATGATTTTTTGGATATAAAGTGCTGATTGAGAGATGTGACGTCACGATGATGCACAAGGTGAAGGACGTTTGAATCATTTTCAATCTCTGCCAACATTGCAGATATGGGTAGAACTGAGCTACACACCGTTTACGAGTTATATCTACAATATATATATATATACTGTAGATATATATATATATTTTTAACTGGCTATCTTTAAATCATATCACAGTGAGAAAACAACCGTGACACTCCCATGTTCTTAGTTTGATAAACAGCTGTCAGATTCTCAGAGGAGCGAATGAAGAAGTCAGAGCATTCCTGTATGTGTGTGTGTGTGTGTGTGAGCATTACTGATGCAAACCATGTTTGAGACCACCGTCGTGTCAAACACTCACACTGTCTGCTTGTTTAACTCATTATATCTCCACACTGCCACACTAGTCCCCAGAAAAGAGTGATAATCTGAGAGATGTGTGACAGGATTCAGCACTGGGTGTTTGATTCAGTGTGTCCAGGACCGCAATTATAGAAAACCAATTTGACTTCAACACTATCTCAACTATATTTATTTCCTGTCAAATCACACCCTTACAACATTGGGATTTCTTAATAACTTCTTCTAAAATATTCTGAAAATATTCTATAATCTGCACATCTCAAGGAAAACAATTTGCCTTCAGGTTTATTTCTGTTTCTTTCCGTCAGTCATCTTATGAGACGATGAGGGGGAAGACGAGAGACGCCTCGGAGATGAAGATGTGCAGTAGAAGTGTTGTTTGTCGTGACAGCTCCTGTCACTCTTTGGTCTTTTGGCCCCGAGAACAAGAAGCCATGAAAACCCTCGCGGCTGTGATGCCCCGAACATCTCCGTGTTTTTAAGTGTCTTATATACGCTGCTGTCAGCTCGTTTTAAAGGAGACAGGAATCAGTCATGAGTGTGAGCGCTGAAGATGACATGTTTGAAGATTTGATTCCGTCTAATGGGGAGTTTTATGTCAAAACCAACAGTCGTCTAATCGACTCTGACTTTTAGAAGAACGTTGGCCGAGGTCTCTAAAGTCACGTCTGTTCTTTCTTTAAGAATTTGGGTCGTGTAGAGAAATGTGTCTAAAATTGATCATCAAACTGTCCACAATCCACACAGTGCAGGTCACACAAACAAGATACACTGCTACATACTGCTGCTTCTGTCTGATGTAACCAGGCGGTAACCTCTGTGTTAAAGCTGCAGTCTCTCTACTGACCACCAGGGGGCGACTCCTCTGGTTGTATAGAAGTCTATGAGAAAATGACTCTACTTCTCTCTTGATTTATTACCTCAGTAAACATTGTAAACATGAGTTTATGGTCTCAATCTCTAGTTTCAAGTCTTCTTCAATACAGCATGATGTTCATTTAGTACATTATGGTCCATTTAGAGTCAAACAGACCATAAAGCAGGGGATGCTTTAGGGCGGGGCTACACGGTGATTGACAGGTCTCTACCAGAGACGTATACGGCGTCTCTACGTCACTCCTCCTCAGTCCAGATATGGTCACTTCCTGTTCACTGGTTGCAAAAAAAAAAACATGGCGACGGCAAAAAAATCGAACTTGAGGCTTCAAAACATCAGTCTACAAACCAACGAGTGACGTTATGATGACTACGTCCTCTTCTTATGAACAGCATGTGGTTCTAACCAGTGTGACTGTCACTTCAGGTTCACAGTTCATCATTGATGAAATGAGCCCCGGTCACTGATTCTAACTTCATTCTCTTCTTCCTCCTCAGTACGAAACCAGACGGAGCTACTTCATTGGGTAAACATGAATCAAGCATCAAGGACCATTTCAATTGTTAGTCACTTGGATCAAGTTTAAAATTCTCAGTGTTGTACCATCTGTTTGTTTTTTGCCAATCATTCAATTCAATGTATTTTAGCCCAAAATCACAAATCACAAATCATTGCAATCATCCACAACTCAGTTTTTTGACCTGAAAGATGTCACGTCCCTCACGTCTAAACATGATTCAAGAACGTTGGGTTTCATGTTTCATTCTTTTTTTTCTAATTAGATTTTAAACAATCCCTTTGCGTGCAGAGCACAGGAAGATTAATCCTTTAGTAGAGGACACAGAGGACCACCCTGAAACCTTAGAGCTGGATCCACCTCTAGATGCTCCACAGAGCAGCGGAGATGAGAGGAAGAAGAGGAGAGGAAGAAGAGTTTTCTTTCCACAGAAATGCAGAGAATCAAAAGGAAAGAGGGACAATGGACCAGACAGACAACAAGAGGACAATGAAGCATTAAAAACACCTTTCACTTCAATCCTCTGTCCGACTCTGATCGACTGATCTGACATAGTAACCTAAAGAAGTGACCTCCTCTCTTTCCCGGCGCTACACTTCTTCACCCGGGCTTCGGCGCCCCGGCAGAGATGATGTGTTTTTTTTCCAGCTTCCTCGGCACCCTGACGAATCGACCGAGGCTCTGAGGAGCTTTTATGTCCTGCTGAGCTTCTGGAGCTTCGCCAGCCTCCAGGAGTTACTGTACTGTGAGGGAGGAACACTGTGATGGAAGCAGCATGCTGAGTCTATTGTAGGGGCTGTTCAGCTTTATGCAAGATAAGTAAGTAGGAGTGCTAATAAAGTATTAACAATAAAGAACATCAATAAGGGGCGATAACCAAATGTACACAATGCCAGAATTTATTTATTTTTACTTTGGATTTAACCTTTATGTAGATAATCCATGGAGAGAGGAGGAGGCGGTCCTGGTCAAGACGGCAGCAAAACAATTCCACAAAAGCACAAAATAATTAAAAAAACTAATAACGGACTTAAACAACAGAACAGTGACAAGTTAAAGTCCAGAACCTTTAACAGCTCTTTCAACAATAACACTTATAACAGATATTAATATATTAATAATATATAGCAGAGAGAATCAGAGGTGACAGGAGTTGCCTTCACGTCTCTGTGTGACGTCCATGTTGTGAAGTTCAGTCTCCTGCTGGGCGTCACCAGCACATCGTGGAGGGTCATTACCCATGATGCAATGCAGCTTGACGTGCCAGTATCTCAACATATCGCTGGGATTTAATGTGATTTTAATGAAAGCAGGAGTTTCCTCTTATGAACGATACATTTCTGGGTTTGTTTCTGTTCCTAATGAGCTTCGTGCATCGTGTTTCCATGGTGACCCGTTCCAGGTTTGCGTTCAGTGACTCTTAGTGCCGGCGGGTGATGAACAGCCTCACTTCAGGTGAAGAATGTTTGATTCTCTGGAACACATTAAACCACCCAGCTGCTAATCTGCGCCGCCGCTCTTCTTTCAAAGAGGAGCGAGCTGGTTGATTAGTCTGGGCCGCCTAATTACCCACGCTGCACTGCAGGCCCATCAGCGCCGCCGCCTCATTGGCCCGTGACTCGTCTCGGTTGGTGACTCGCCGAGATCAAACTACAGAAAACACCGAGCGGCATTAAGAAGTCATTAAAGGCCCAGAGCTCCTTACTGAAAACAATGTAGACGCTAAATAAATGTTGAGTTAAGACTGATGTGTTACTGCTGGAAGCTGCTGTTAACACCTGCTGCTCCTTCAAGACAAGAAAAACAGGAACTATTTTCAAAAGTTTCACTTTTAGAAGAATTGGCACAACAGCGTTCCCAAATATTCTGGAATCATTGATTTATTTATTATTATTTGAATGTGTTTCTAACTCTGTTTAATGGAATCTTCCTCCTGCAGTTGTGGTCATGTCTCCTCTGTTCATTCCTTCTGCTTTTCCCTCACTCGGCTCTTTTCATATCTTGAGTCCGATGCTTCCTCGTCTCCACGGTCCTCCGACTGAAGACCCACAAATCCACCTTCATCTTGAAAGACGTCCCAATTCCTAAAATGCATCAAACCTTCTGTTTATGTTCTGACTACATTCCTTAACGACATCTCACCTGCTTATGAGTTCATGTTCAGCTGCTAAACTCCTGACATGATGTTCAGCAGGAGTTAGTTGTATTCATGTTGTCATATAGACTTAATAACCTGCTCCACCCGCTATCTTTAGGCAACAGCAGTTAGTGAGCTTTAGAAAAGAACACCCTGTTCGGGTTTAAGAGAAGTAGACGAAGTAAAAGGTGAACAACTTAACAAAAGTACAAAAACACTAAATGACACGTTGGGACACGAACACTGGTCTACAAGTTCAGAGTCCTGTGTTTGTTGGACCTGTGCACCACTAATAGTCTCTTGTACGTTCTCCCGTATATATGTGACTACAGACCACATGGTGCAATAAGCCGGTTGATTCTATCATCAACCGGCTTTAAATTAAATGAATAATTAAAGATTTGGGACGTTGCCAAATGGTGCGAAAGTCATTCGCTTTTCTTCAGGTATTTTGGTCATAAACCAAAGTATTGGACAAACTTAACCTCATGTTGACCTCATGATGGCGCTAGATGAAAAGTCAGAGAATCACCAAAGTTCTTTAGGTTCATCCTGAGGGGAACATGAATGATGAATCATATTTCATCACAATCCATCCAATAATCTTTGAGATGTTTCAGTCTGGACCAACAGACAGCAAAGAACTTCAGAGAGACAAACGGTCGATGAAGTTATTAAGAATCATTTTAGATAACTGAGGGGGCTCATGAGGAGTCAGTGAAATCTCCACTGTTGTGTTGACAGCAGAGGATTCTGTGCCGATACACCGAACCCTAAACAAACTATGGCAGAAACAGGTTTCAATTAACCGAAGAGGAAATCCAATGATGGCTTTGTCAGCTCTAATCCTGGTCGTTGGCGTTCCTGATAGCGCTTTTGTTTGCCAGGGAATTAACGCAGCGCCTCAACAGCTCCAATCAAAAGCTCCGACTCCCTTTAGAAGCCCTTGTTGATGCTGCACATTACCGAGACCACGGCTGCTAATTCGGCAAACACAACCTTTGGAGTGTTCCCGATGTATCGCAAGTGGGAAGACGTTTGTCAGCCGGCTGCTTCTCTGCTGTGAGACTTCCTGTCGTGATGGATTCCTCTCGCCTCCTCAGGCCTCCCTCGCTGTCACTCACGTATTAAGAGGAATCCTTAACTAGTGTTTTCTCTCCTGAATAATCGATCAGAAAGCCTTCCAAGGACAGGATGGCAAAACATATCCATCCATCCTCTGTCCTCCGCTGCACCGGGGTCGGGTCGCGCTCTTTAACCGATATGAATACAAATATTTCTCCAATTGGTTGGAAATGTAAACATGTAATTTAAAGTATTCACAGTATGTAACATTTGTATAAAAACTCCAAAAATATTTCATAGATTCTATGGAAATTTTACAAAAAGTGTGAATCAAATAAAGCTGCTAAATATTAGACGGTGTTTGTCTTGATTGAACAAATAGAGGCAGCAATAAAGGAAAAGGACGAGAGATGTCACTGCTGAGCTGTGAGAGAATACATTGAACTGGGACAGCTCTCTGTTATTAAAAAACATCTCAGTCAGTACATACAAATACATCTGACCTCTGCATTTAACCATTTCAGGAGCAGTGGAGGGAGAATCATAAGACCAGCAGCCTGCTGGAATGTCTGTGAGGGTGCGATTGGAGAACAAGCAGCACATCTTTCATATCTTCTGGGCTGTGAGGATAGATTATGGACGCATAGCTTCTACCAAACTTTAAAAAGCTAGATTCAGGTTCAGAATATGAAACCGCTGGTATCTGCAAGTTGAAATGGTTTAAAATGCCTCGAATGAAGAGAGTTAAGTTCATGTCGGCATGTTGGGGTTCATCTGCAAAGACTAGATCTCATCCGACAAAGGAAGCAGAGATTTAGGTACTTTGTCCAGTCTTCTAGTTCTGTAAAGTCGTAGTTAAGAAACTAGATGGAGTCAGTGTGAAAAGGGGGGGGGAGAGGCTGCAGGTGGTTGAACATCATCCAACACGCTGCTGGTAGTGACGCTCCAGGGCCGAGTAGAGATAATGAGAACATCTGCTCCTGTTATTTCCCCCAATTCACGAGCGAATGAGTCGCGGCGGCCGCTCGGCTGTTGCTGCACCCACCTGATCCCAGCTGACCCCTCCCCCAAACACACACACGCACACACACACACACACACACACACACAACCCCCCATCCCCCCTGAGAATCTGCCATCAGGAAATGAATGTTGGTCATGTTTCATAAGAGCCCTGTTTGTTTGCGTGAACCCGTTCTCTTATGAATGCAGACGTAATGTCAGACATGTTGTTTTATGTGTTTTGGCAACACATAATATTATTATGAGAAGGTGATGATTTGTCTTTTAATAAACTTGTGTGAATCATTAATATCTCAGCTCGATGTCGTACGCTGATTACAGCAGATTGATGAGACATAATACGAGTCTAGAACTGACTCATGAACTCTTATCTCGTTGCTTTAATGGAAAGTAAAATCCAGTTTGTGGTTTTATGGGGATTTATATGCTGGAACTATTTCTTCTACAGTTTATCTGTGGCTTGATTTTCATCACAGACACTGCAGATGTATTTTCATTCCGTTATAAACACAAGCCCGTTATGGACCAATGCATCTGACTTGTATTTTTCTATCTACCTTCTGCTCTATTTTCACCATTGACTGCCACCTGCTTTTTATTTTTATTTTTACTCAATTTAGACTTCAAATACAAGCCATGTTTTATATTTTGATATATTTTGCAAACATAGCGATACAGTATTTTAGGGCTGGGTATTGGTACCAAGTACCATTAAAACACTTATTTTTGTACCTAATTCTATAAACAAAAAAATATGAGTTTTGTTTTGCTTGAAGCCAACCAGCGTTCTTCGATTGAATGCGTTGTGTGATTGGCCCACAGCAGCAGCTGCTAACAGCGACACAGCCGGGATTACCTGCCAGCACAAGGCTATGAACAAGGAGATGTCTGAGCCGGCGGTTAGCAGCTAACAGTGCTCACAAAATGAACAGCGCCAACGACGGCAACAGCGCTGACAGAGCTAACAGTTTTAACCCCGGAGCCGGAGAAATGAATTTTACGTGAAACGATGAAACAGACTTTATGTCAAATTCACGTCTTTTATAAATACAAATACAGACACAAAACAAAATGTTTGCGACACAAACAGACGGTAGCTTCAGTGTTACGTCTGCAGACTACAGCAAGTCACTGCGGAAAAATATATATTGTGTTATTCAGTTTAGAGGAGCTGGTGTTCTTTAAAGAGGCAGGCTAGCTGTTTCCCCTTGCCTCCAGTCGTTATGCTAAGCTAAGCTAACCACCTTCCAGCTCTATACGTAACACAAACATGAGAATAATGTCGCTCTTCTCTTCTAACTCTTGGAAAGAAAGATGGTGAGATAAACTATTCCCTTAATGCACCACAGCCGAACTGAGACAGAGGTTGAATACCAGTCCAGCAGGTGGCAGCTGGAGAGAAAGTGAAGGTATGAGCGTTATTTGTTCCATATAGCTCAGCTGGATCCGTGACATGAACTCTGTTTTTCATCCCATGCTGTTCTCTGAAATAACAAAAAGCAGTCATTTACACGTGAATGTGTCTGGATCTCGAGGGGAGTTCACACATGTTTTTCTCTGCATGTTCAGTAACGGGTTCAGTGAGAGGTGATGCTATTCATCTAAAGCCTGTCTGTTAAAGCACACAGGCTTTAGATGAATAGCATGTTAGATTTAAATGTCTCATCTTTCAGTGACTCTGTAGATCGTAGCACCTTAAATGATGCTGTTTACCTCCTGGAAGCAAAACAGAAACATGATAGAAGTGGTGGAAAGTAGAAATAGATCTGCTCAGATAGTGGACAGTACAGATGTTTGCTAACACATCCGCCATAACAACTCGATAAACTTATTTTCTATGTTTGGGATTTGGTCCACCTTATAGTGTTATGATGTGGTGTGTTCATGGACCCAAATGCAGACTCAGGACAGCAGAGTTCTATTTCAAAAACCAAGATTCTTTATTTCTCTAAGGCAGAGGAAAAGACAGGAAATAGATAAAGTCAAAAGGAGGCGTCTCCACGCGCTCCGCACGGGTCCAAGCCGGAAAGTGGCTAAATCCTCTGAGCGGCTGACGAAGCCGACAGGTAAACAGTCACGTCAAACATGGAGGCGCGTCCTCGCGCTCCGCTCTGATCCTAGCCGGAAAGTGGCTGGCAGGCAGGCTGGATCTACTGTGTGAAACCCGGGGCTCGACCCAGGATAGCCAAGCCTTCACAGTTGATCTCCGAGGAATGAACTGGAAGGCTTCTTCGTGCAGGTGAAAACCCGAGGCTCGACACTGGACGGCAGGTAAGTTGAACACAAAAACGGATTGTTAGTAGAGGAATCTCACAGAGTGAAAAAGCGGACAACTCACGGGTCGGAAAACCAGGTTGGTAAACGGACGGACTGACAACTGGGATGAGAGTGACAGGAGTATTTATGTCAGCTGGAGACGATCACAGGAGATGAGGCACAGCTGTGCCTGCGGAGAGAGGCGCGGCAGTGGGCGGGACTCGTAGGACACTACTGAGGGAAATACAGCAGAGTTAGACATAAATCCTCACATATAGTGGTCAAAAATCCTGTTTAGTTTCAGATTGAATGTGTGTGTTTGTGCTGAAATCAGACTCATCAACTAATTATTATTATCTCAGCAGGAGATGATGACTTTGGTCGTGTGTGTTTGCGTGCGTGCATCTCTGTGTCTGTCCATGGCTAACCTCCCATACTGCTGCACCAAACTGCATATTTATGGCATCAGGCTCAAGGATCCCATTCATGGCTGCAGTGAGCTCTGCTCGGTTGATTCCCCCCCCCCCCCCCCCCCCCCCCCCAAATAAAACAGAAAATAAAAATTCAGTCTTGGCGATAATGGTTATGATTATAAGAAAAATCTTAAAACGATGACGCTTTCTAAGAATTACCACTTAAACTGGGAGCAACTCTTTGGTCACAGGTTTCATTACTAAATAGATTGTGAACCATGAATCTGTAGACAACATTGTGCAAGACAACGTGTCCTGAACTTGGACTTCATACTGTACGTGTATGTTATTACTACTGGTACAGAAGGATGAGGAGAGCTAAAGGTGGATGATTTAGAGACTATAAAAGAAAGGAATGTTGAAACAACATGTGGTGTTAAAGTGCTTTGAGTACAGTCCTTTTACCGTTTACCATTCACCACAACATGCTTCTTCTAACTGTCAGTTTACACAGTAACTCTCGTGGAGTTCTGCATGTGACCCCTCTGAGAAACACATGTGAGAGTAAAGTGTATGAATAGAATGTGTTTCTGGGAAAGAGAAGGACTCCTGAGGTACAGAGCCGCCTCTCCAGGTCCAAACTAACGCCTCGGTCCCTCAAACAATCAATATTCTTATCATTTATGGCACCAATCAATAGTCCTTTTCCCAACTTTTGCAGCTCCTCCTTTCCGGAATGTTATTTCCAGTTACTCTGTTACTTAGGGAGCAGACTAGGCTTTACCCCGAGGCCTCGGTGTAATGGGAAGTGTGGCGGGCTGAGCAGCAGGTCAATGGACATCGATCCGCCTCATTATTCCGCTCCATCGAATGCTCACCTTCAGCCATTAACGGCTAAATAAAACCCCAGATGCTCTCCCTCTCTAAGGCTCAGTCGTATGCGTATACGCTCCGCTCTACCTTCGGTCTTTATTGTTGTTTAAAAGCTGCAGCACTCTATCGACTCTTTGTTTAGGCGCTGGGGCTCGGTGGATGTAATTACCGGCCGTGTTAGCTCTTTGGTGGGCCGAGCAGAGGAACTCGTGGAGGCGACGGTCGATGGCGCCCGGCGGCACGGAGCTCTCGTCGAGGGAGGAGAGGGATCGAATTTCAAACTCTCAACTCTCCACTTTCAACCACCTCAGGATGGAAGGATACAGGCTGATAGTGCTGCATCGCTCTGCACTCTGGGAAAAATCTAACCCGATGTAACACACACACACACACACACACACACACAGTATCACACTATCACATCATAACCTCAGTGGTTTCTCTTGGAGCAAAGCAACGTTTGATTTTATTTTTCTGCTGACTGACGTATCTTTCATTATCGTGTTTCTGTTTTTCTGGAGGTTTGTGTTATTTTCACGTAACAAAAGTCTCATTTAGTTTAGTTTAGTTTCAAATGTTTTTTTTCCCAACATTTCTATCAATTATCACAACATGTTGCTTCCCTCAGTGGTGGCAGCTGTCATCTATAGAACTACAGGGAGCAGTTTCCACGTTTGGTTTCGGGGGAAACATCACGGTTTGTTTTAAAATTACAAACAAAACAAAAATGCAAAAAAAACAATTGAATCTATGATAAAATATGTTTAGTTCAAAACATAATTCACAGTTTTGTAGTACAGGAATGTAATGTTCAGGGCTGCAGTGGTAGATGTATAAACAAACACACGTTTACTGATACAACTAATTATTAAGTGGAAAAAATATTGTTGTTGTTTGCAAGAAGTAGATCCTCACCGAGCTGCTAGCGTCGCAGTGTCGCAGAACTTGGTGAGTTCATTTCTACTCTCTTTCAGCACTGGTACATATTTAAATCTGCTTTTATGTATGTTGTTGTTTATTACTGTTATGTCGTCTCTTTTGTTTGTATTGTAATTGATTTTATTGTTTCTGTTTTTACCATGTAAAGCGCCTTTGAGTACCTTCTAAAGCGCTACACAAATAAAATGTAGTTACTTCCTCTTCAGTGGGACTCACATTTCAATCTGAACAGAGGTAGAGCTTCACCTTACTTTGTACTTCACACTGTGTGTGTGTGTGTGTGTGTGTGTGTGTGTGTGTGTGTGTGTGTGTGTGTGTGTGTGTGTGTGTGTGTGTGTGTGTGCGCGTGTGTGTGCATTCAATTTATTTACTCATGCTGCAGGAGAGCGCATTGTGTTTACAGAGAGATAACCTTGGCAGCTATGATATCTAACAGGTTTTCTGTGTGCAGCCTGATAAGAACCTTTATTTGAGATCACTCTGAGCAGCACAAAGCAACTTTCAGAAGCCGGAGAAACACATTAAGATGGTAGAAAGTGTTGATAGGCTTGTTCGGGTTTCTCTGAGAATAATGCTGTGATCTGTAAATATAGAATATTAGAGACATGAAAGAAAAGCGAGTACAGCTCAGATTACGGTCGGTCCTGTATGTCTGTGCAACCTTTCCTCCACTGCTGCTTAGCAATGACGCATTAAAGGCTACTAGTGTTAGGAAGATTTTATGTCTGTATACATGAATATATGTATGTATAAAATATGTAAAAATCATATTGAACTGTTTGATTAAAAGTCACACAAAAAACATAGTATAGTAGGTCATACAAAAGTTGTAAAGGTCATAGTGATGTTCGTCTTGAAAAAATAATGAAAAATAAGAGTTTACTCTCCATTAACAAGTGAATAAGAAGTCATATTATAATATTAATGAATAGAAGTCATATTATAGAATTAATGAATAGAAGTCATATTACAGTATTAATGAATAGAAGTCATATTACAGTATTAATGAATAGAAGTCATATTATAGTATTAATGAATAGAAGTCATATAGTATTAATGAATAGAAGTCATATTATAGTATTAATGAATAGAAGTCATATTATAGTATTAATGAATAGAAGTCATTTTATAGTATTAATGAATAGAAGTCATATTACAGTATTAATGAATAGAAGTCATATTACAGTATTAATGAATAGAAGTCATATTACAGTATTAATGAATAGAAGTCATATTACAGTATTAATGAATAGAAGTCATATTATAGTATTAATGAATAGAAGTCATATTATAGTATTAATGAATAGAAGTCATATAGTATTAATGAATAGAAGTCATTTTATAGTATTAATGAATAGAAGTCATATTATAGTATTAATGAATAGAAGTCATATTACAGTATTAATGAATAGAAGTCATTACAGTATTAATGAATAGAAGTCATATTATAGTATTAATGAATAGAAGTCATATAGTATTAATGAATAGAAGTCATTTTATAGTATTAATGAATAGAAGTCATATTATAGTATTAATGAATAGAAGTCATATTATAGTATTAATGAATAGAAGTCATTTTATAGTATTAATGAATAGAAGTCATTACAGTATTAATGAATAGAAGTCATATTATAGTATTAATGAATAGAAGTCATATAGTATTATTGAATAGAAGTCATTTTATAGTATTAATGAATAGAAGTCATATTATAGTATTAATGAATAGAAGTCATATTATAGTATTAATGAATAGAAGTCATATAGTATTAATGAATAGAAGTCATTTTATAGTATTAATGAATAGAAGTCATATTATAGTATTAATGAATAGAAGTCATATTATAGTATTAATGAATAGAAGTCATATAGTATTAATGAATAGAAGTCATTTTATAGTATTAATGAATAGAAGTCATATTATAGTATTAATGAATAGAAGTCATATTATAGTATTAATGAATAGAAGTCATATTATAGTATTAATGAATAGAAGTCATATTATAGTATTAATGAATAGAAGTCATATTATAGTATTAATGAATAGAAGTCATATTACAGTATTAATGAATATAAGTCATATTATAGTATTAATGAATAGAAGTCATATTATAGTATTAATGAATAGAAGTCATATTATAGTATTAATGAATAGAAGTCATATTATAGTATTAATGAATAGAAGTCATATTACAGTATTAATGAATATAAGTCATATTACAGTATTAATGAATAGAAGTCATATTATAGTATTAATGAATAGAAGTCATATTATAGTATTAATGAATAGAAGTCATATTATAGTATTAATGAATAGAAGTCATTTATAGTATTAATGAATAGAAGTCATATTATAGTATTAATGAATAGAAGTCATATAGTATTAATGAATAGAAGTCATATTATAGTATTAATGAATAGAAGTCATATTATAGTATTAATGAATAGAAGTCATTTATAGTATTAATGAATAGAAGTCATATTATAGTATTAATGAATAGAAGTCATATAGTATTAATGAATAGAAGTCATATTATAGTATTAATGAATAGAAGTCATATTATAGTATTAATGAATAGAAGTCATATTATAGTATTAATGAATAGAAGTCATATTATAGTATTAATGAATAGAAGTCATTTATAGTATTAATGAATAGAAGTCATATTATAGTATTAATGAATATAAGTCATATTACAGTATTAATGAATAGAAGTCATATTATAGTATTAATGAATAGAAGTCATTACAGTATTAATGAATAGAAGTCATATTATAGTATTAATGAATAGAAGTCATATAGTATTAATGAATAGAAGTCATTTTATAGTATTAATGAATAGAAGTCATATTATAGTATTAATGAATAGAAGTCATATTATAGTATTAATGAATAGAAGTCATATAGTATTAATGAATAGAAGTCATTTTATAGTATTAATGAATAGAAGTCATATTATAGTATTAATGAATAGAAGTCATATTATAGTATTAATGAATAGAAGTCATATAGTATTAATGAATAGAAGTCATTTTATAGTATTAATGAATAGAAGTCATATTATAGTATTAATGAATAGAAGTCATATTATAGTATTAATGAATAGAAGTCATATTATAGTATTAATGAATAGAAGTCATATTACAGTATTAATGAATAGAAGTCATATTATAGTATTAATGAATAGAAGTCATATAGTATTAATGAATAGAAGTCATTTTATAGTATTAATGAATAGAAGTCATATTATAGTATTAATGAATAGAAGTCATATTATAGTATTAATGAATAGAAGTCATATTATAGTATTAATGAATATAAGTCATATTATAGTATTAATGAATAGAAGTCATATTATAGTATTAATGAATAGAAGTCATATTACAGTATTAATGAATATAAGTCATATTACAGTATTAATGAATAGAAGTCATATTATAGTATTAATGAATAGAAGTCATATTATAGTATTAATGAATAGAAGTCATATTATAGTATTAATGAATAGAAGTCATATTATAGTATTAATGAATAGAAGTCATTTATAGTATTAATGAATAGAAGTCATATTATAGTATTAATGAATAGAAGTCATATAGTATTAATGAATAGAAGTCATATTATAGTATTAATGAATAGAAGTCATATTATAGTATTAATGAATAGAAGTCATATTATAGTATTAATGAATAGAAGTCATATTATAGTATTAATGAATAGAAGTCATATTATAGTATTAATGAATAGAAGTCATTTATAGTATTAATGAATAGAAGTCATATTATAGTATTAATGAATATAAGTCATATTACAGTATTAATGAATAGAAGTCATATTACAGTATTAATGAATAGAAGTCATATTATAGTATTAATGAATAGAAGTCATATTATAGTATTAATGAATAGAAGTCATATAGTATTAATGAATAGAAGTCATATTATAGTATTAATGAATAGAAGTCATATTATAGTATTAATGAATAGAAGTCATATTATAGTATTAATGAATAGAAGTCATATTATAGTATTAATGAATAGAAGTCATATAGTATTAATGAATAGAAGTCATATTATAGTATTAATGAATAGAAGTCATATAGTATTAATGAATAGAAGTCATATTATAGTATTAATGAATATAAGTCATATTACAGTATTAATGAATATAAGTCATATTACAGTATTAATGAATAGAAGTCATATTATAGTATTAATGAATATAAGTCATATTACAGTATTAATGAATATAAGTCATATTACATTATTAATGAATAGAAGTCATATTACAGTATTAATGAATATAAGTCATATTACAGTATTAATGAATATAAGTCATATTACAGTATTAATGAATAGAAGTCATATTATAGTATTAATGAATAGAAGTCATATTATAGTATTAATGAATAGAAGTCATATTATAGTATTAATGAATAGAAGTCATATTATAGTATTAATGAATAGAAGTCATATTATAGTATTAATGAATAGAAGTCATATTATAGTATTAATGAATAGAAGTCATATTATAGTATTAATGAATAGAAGTCATATAGTATTAATGAATAGAAGTCATTTTATAGTATTAATGAATAGAAGTCATATTATAGTATTAATGAATAGAAGTCATATTATAGTATTAATGAATAGAAGTCATATAGTATTAATGAATAGAAGTCATTTTATAGTATTAATGAATAGAAGTCATATTATAGTATTAATGAATAGAAGTCATATTATAGTATTAATGAATAGAAGTCATATTATAGTATTAATGAATAGAAGTCATATTACAGTATTAATGAATAGAAGTCATATTATAGTATTAATGAATAGAAGTCATATAGTATTAATGAATAGAAGTCATTTTATAGTATTAATGAATAGAAGTCATATTATAGTATTAATGAATAGAAGTCATATTATAGTATTAATGAATAGAAGTCATATTATAGTATTAATGAATATAAGTCATATTATAGTATTAATGAATAGAAGTCATATTATAGTATTAATGAATAGAAGTCATATTACAGTATTAATGAATATAAGTCATATTACAGTATTAATGAATAGAAGTCATATTATAGTATTAATGAATAGAAGTCATATTATAGTATTAATGAATAGAAGTCATATTATAGTATTAATGAATAGAAGTCATATTATAGTATTAATGAATAGAAGTCATTTATAGTATTAATGAATAGAAGTCATATTATAGTATTAATGAATAGAAGTCATATAGTATTAATGAATAGAAGTCATATTATAGTATTAATGAATAGAAGTCATATTATAGTATTAATGAATAGAAGTCATATTATAGTATTAATGAATAGAAGTCATATTATAGTATTAATGAATAGAAGTCATATTATAGTATTAATGAATAGAAGTCATTTATAGTATTAATGAATAGAAGTCATATTATAGTATTAATGAATATAAGTCATATTACAGTATTAATGAATAGAAGTCATATTACAGTATTAATGAATAGAAGTCATATTATAGTATTAATGAATAGAAGTCATATTATAGTATTAATGAATAGAAGTCATATAGTATTAATGAATAGAAGTCATATTATAGTATTAATGAATAGAAGTCATATTATAGTATTAATGAATAGAAGTCATATTATAGTATTAATGAATAGAAGTCATATTATAGTATTAATGAATAGAAGTCATATAGTATTAATGAATAGAAGTCATATTATAGTATTAATGAATAGAAGTCATATAGTATTAATGAATAGAAGTCATATTATAGTATTAATGAATATAAGTCATATTACAGTATTAATGAATATAAGTCATATTACAGTATTAATGAATAGAAGTCATATTATAGTATTAATGAATATAAGTCATATTACAGTATTAATGAATATAAGTCATATTACATTATTAATGAATAGAAGTCATATTACAGTATTAATGAATATAAGTCATATTACAGTATTAATGAATATAAGTCATATTACAGTATTAATGAATAGAAGTCATATTATAGTATTAATGAATAGAAGTCATATTATAGTATTAATGAATAGAAGTCATATTATAGTATTAATGAATAGAAGTCATATTATAGTATTAATGAATAGAAGTCATATTATAGTATTAATGAATAGAAGTCATATTACTGTATGTTATACCCGTGATACCAGGAGTTTAATGGAGGCTGTGTGTACTTTGGGGGTTTGTCTGTTTGCTCTCATTGATCCTCTGAGGAGCTGAGCTACGTGGGAGCTGGAATCAATGGAGTGGGAAATTAGCCCTTAATTAATAAATATCTGTATTCAGCTCGTCAACGCGCTGCAGGAGGAAACACCTGTGTGCATACTGAACTCAACACACACACAACATCACATTCAACTCTTCCTTTAATTAAGCGACGGTTGGGGCAACACGAGCAGACTGAGGTGGATTCTGATCGGCTTCATTTATTTAAAAAGAAGCTCTGATTGGTCCTGATACCTCTCTAGTTGCGAGTCATTAAGATGCTGTTCATGAAAATTTTAACTGACACGAAGGTCATGAGGATTGATTAAAACATTTGAGAATGTTTAGATCCTGATCCTTTCAGTAGCCAAACAACAAACCTGTGGTCATCATCATCATCATCATCATCATCACAATGGCTCTCAGTATATATCTCAGGATATTTGGAAAACATAAGGAAAGAGCAGTGAGTCTGAAGAAGAAGAAGAAGAAAAGAAAGAAAGCCAGAGAGAGAAAGAGGAAAGTGGAGCAGAGGAGGATGCTGTTAGACCTCCAGGAAACACACCAGAGAGAAGGGGAACCTGGGAAATAAGTGGCGGGATGGATGATGGGAGGGGTGGATCAGCACTGCTGTCGTTTCGATAGAAACTCAGAGTAGAGAAAGAGATGGATGCAGGATGACGTGTGTGTGAGACTGCAGTAGAAACGTCATAAAAAGGAATGGATGGTAACTCACAGGGGAGATTTTGGAGAAACAAATAAGCATTGTGTTTCATGATGAACTGAAAATGTCTCACTTCTCAACATCAGTCGGGAGGGTTTCAGCTTGGCAGGTCAGGGATCTGGATGTGGGAGAATCGTGAGTCATTTTAACTCTAATACAGTATTTTATGGTCTAAAGAGACTCTGATGATGCTGAAGACCGTCAGGACCCTTTAGGACCCTTTAGGACCCTTCTGTCCTGGCCCCACAGTGGTGGAATGAACTCCCCACTGACGTCAGGACAGCAGAGTCGCTGCCCATCTTTCATCAGGCTGAAGACCCACCTCTTCAAAAAGTACTACCCTGAGCCTTCCACTCACCACTTATTGTATTGTATTCGTATTGTATTAGCACTTATTAGCATTTATTGTATTCATACTAGTTCAGTGTGCTTTGTAGCACAAAGGCAGTAAAACTGCCTTTGTGCTACAAAGCACACTGTATATAATCCATCGGGCTTAATCATAATCAGGTTTATCCAAAAGTTTGGCGCGCTTCTCCTCACACAGCGTTGCCAACAGCGGCGTGAAAAATACATCAAAACGTGTGGCCTGATCCGGAATAGTGTGCTATCTATTTTTCGGAGAGATTCGCCCAGCGGTTTTCCCGAAAATCCCCAAAAAACGGAGCAAAATGTCTCCATTCACTTGAATGGGGTTCCGGCGTGAAGAGAGCAAAAAAAACACTTAACTTTGGGCCCATATTGACTAGCCGTACATTAACGTAGAAACATGATTCAAAGTTTAAAACGTAGACAAAACGCTGCACTTTATTGAGCCAAAGGGACATTTTGATAGCTAGCACAGTTTTCATGAAGTCACAGATTAAGTTTCAGGAAATTTTGGGTCTGTTTCATATTTTATAATGGGTGTGTATTGCACGGCTCGTTAAGAGCTAGAGTGAGAGCATAACTGTCAGAGCGGAGCAGGAAAATATTCTGTGATTTTTCCAAACAAATTGCTCCAGCTCCCACAATTTTTACTCTTTATACACCATTTTTGGCCAAAAAGCTTGGAAATGTTGTGCTGTCGCACACAGATGTCTGTGGAATCCAACAGACTTACACATTTGGCTCAAAGAGCCGCAGAGCGACATGAACTCCAACCAACTGCTCCATTAGACTCCATGTTAAATCTCACCACTAATTTCTCAAAGAAAGCAGACAGTACCAGTTTTGTCTATTGCTCTGGAGCTCACATTATTAACACCACAAACATAAAAAACACATCAGCGCGTTTGGCAGAGTCTTATCTTTCTCACGGTACCCATATTTTGGCACTCACACTCCTGCTAATTTGTTAAAAAGAGGCAGGGGTTTTGTTCAAAATCACTGATTACTGCAATGTTTCTTAATCAGTCTGCCTCTAACACCAGGTGCGTCCTCACCATGGCAACCAGTTACTACACACACGCAGGCTCTCTCTCTCTCTCTCTCTCTCTCTCTCTCTCTCTCTCTCTCTCTCTCTCTCTACACACACACATGACTTGGAGATATTCAGTCAAAGGCATTGTTAAACCTCCTGTCTGTCTGTCTGTCTGTGTCTCTGTGATGAAGCCTCTCATTTTAGTGTCAAACATTATGATTCTGTCTCCTCTCCCCCTCTCTCACCCACCCAGTCCCACCTTTTCAAAATAAAAGCCCCACAAATACAAGATTCAATCCAAGAGTATGAATCTAAAATGCAGAAAAGAGAGTAGCGCTATCTCAATTGAACCTGAATGACATTACCGGTAACATTGGCGTGTGTATATATTGCGATTTCTTCGGGCAGTAGAAGCCACACTGTCAAAATTTCTTTAGGAATTTTCTAGTTTATTTCTGTACTCTTGCTCTGGTTTATGCTCTTAGATGCTTGTTTAAAGGAGATGCACTTATGACTTCTGGTGACTAGTAGTTCTCTTGAATACCGATGTTGAATACACTTATTGTAAGTCGATAATGTATGATCAATTCCTTGAAACAAGTGTCTTTGACTGAATGACTCCAAAGACGAAGAAGAAGAGATGTTTTGGAGGCGCAGAGGAAGGTCGGTGTGACTAAAACATCTGAGTTTAACACAATAAAAAGTACATTTTGCCGGATGTCCGATTGTTCCTTCAGCTTTAGACGTCAATCAAGTTGCACAAATGTATTACTTCTTTTTTATTAGATTTATTTTGAATATGCAACAAATAATAAGAAAACAAAACAAGAACCAATGACATGAAGAGTAAACGTACACAGCTCATTCTACATGAACTCAATTTATTCCAAAAGAAGTAGACAGAAGTGAACACGTATACAATACGTATTCTGATACCTTAAATCACATACACACATAAATAATCATCTCAATATAAAAAAGAGAAATAAAACAGCACTTTGTCATTTTCATGTGGACTGGCGCTGTTACGTATTATGTTGGACTAGTTCACAGAGTGCAGACTGAAATATACGATCACGAGTGCATGAGAATATACAAGAAGTCAGAGCCTCGTGTGAGTGAAGCGATGTGAGGAGCAGCATCAGTGTGTGAGAAGAGCCTGAGTGAGAATAACTGTGAATGCTGGCTAATGGCTTCTTGGGCCCGGAGCAGTTTCAGGCGTGTCATTGGACAAGAAGCCCGTGATGTGATTCCATCAGGCGCTCCGTGAGGCTCCGAGTGGGGCTGATAAAGTGATAAACCCTGAAGAGCTCTGACACGGGAGGCAGAGCAACAGGAGATGATGTAACGGACCGAAGTGGAGAACAAGAGGACGGAGCGTGGAGGTTGTGAAAGCTGTTAAATGTGATCCATCTGAGGTGAACAACAGCCGGAGGGCGTCTGCTGCCACTCATCCTCCTCATATCGCTCTCACTCTGCTCGGCTGTTTAACGCCGAGAAGCCGAGAGAGAGAAAAGCTTTTTACAGCGACGAGGGTCTGAGGGTTGATGACAGGCTGAAGGTGAGGAAACAGCAGGTGGGTATTATAGCTTCACTAGAGTCTTTACTCGAGGGATGTAAACCCACTTATGGCCAGCTTCAGCATCACTGAGGTCTGAGCCTCCTTGATTGACCCTTCAGACCCCCTGAAAGCCTCAATAGCAACATTTCGGGGAGGTCTCTGAAATCATCATGCAATTGTCATTAAAATGTCTTTTAAAAGCTAACTTATGCCCAGCAGTGATCCACACACTCTTGTCATAGCATCAGAAGATCAACGCTATCTCCAGATGAGTGACAACTTGTTTTGGCTTATTTTCTGTAGCCAGTGTAGCATTAAAGCATGGACGAATGGACAAGCAAGCTAGCTAACTAACACACAACTCGTTACTTAGCTGGCTAGCCTGATCATTTCACTAAGCTTTAATAACTGGTAAATGGACTTGTAGTTGTATTCCACTCAAAGCGCTTTAACATTATATGTCATTCACCCATTCACACACATTAATACACTGATGGCTACGGGACTTCTCATAACAACAATCGCCATTTTCTTTTGAACTATTCTATTCCCATGGTTGATCCACTGCTTTGATAGCAACTAGGTGGCAACCTCCGGTTCTGAAAAGTGAAGTCAAAGCTTCATGTGTCAAAGCTGCATTCTCTCTAGTGTCCACCAGGGGGCGACTCCTCTGGTTGTATAGAAGTCTATGAGAAAATGACTCTACTTCTCTCTTGATTTATTACCTCAGTAAACATTGTAAACATGAGTTTATGGTCTCAATCTCTAGTTTCAAGTCTTCTTCAATACAGCATGATGTTCATTTAGTACATTATGGTCCATTTAGAGTCAAACAGACCATAAAGCAGGGGATGCTTTAGGGCGGGGCTACACAGTGATTGTCAGGTCTCTACCAGAGACGTATACGGTGTCTCTACGTCACTCCTCCTCAGTCCATATATGGTCACTTCCTGTTCACTGGTTTCAAAAAAACAACATGGCGACGTCCGGAATCCAAGATGGCGACAGTGAAATCACTAAATCCATGGCTCTAAAACATCAGTCTACAAACCAATGAGAGACGTCACCATGACTACGTCCACTTCATATATACAGTCTATGATTGCAACTAAAATATTCCAACAACATCTGTTCACGTCACTGTTTGGGGTGAGGCCAGATGTTATAATGGCCACAGAGCTAACAGGGTCGTGTCCAAATGGTTACCCTCGATATGCAAACTGTCACGATACGGTTAAAGGCAATACAGGCCGTCTCACGAGAGCCTACGGTTACCATCCAGACACGACCACTGAGATTATTTCTGCAGCTCTGCCTCTGAGAAAAGCTTTCTGTAACCAAAGCTACAGTCTGCTCACTCTGTCCCACCGTGAAATCAGTCCTACTTCACATATGCTTCCCTGAGGCTTCATCAAACTGACGGTATGCGAACGCAGATCATCCACGGGCTCTGAAATAGACTCTGAGGCTATTTGTGGTGCAGGTCTTTGCGGTCGCAGATTGGAGTTGTCCTTCTCTCTCTTTCTGTCCACAGTTTGCTGCCAAGTCTGATCCATCTCATTAACAAAAACACGCCTCCCCAAAGACTTCCCTCCGCCCCTCGTCCCCTCGGTCCGTCGTCAGGGACGTCCTCCCGCGTGTCTCCCGTAATTAGAGCCGCATGACGAGGTAAAAGAAGAGCAGGCCCAATGTGAGCTGTTTGTGTAAATCAAAGTCTCGTTCAGGAGACACAGGAAGTGTTTAGTCATTACAGTGATGTGGCTGTTTATCCTGTTGGCTCTTGTACTCGTCTCTCTCTCTCGGGGTTTAATGGAGATTTGTCCTCAGCCAGGACGAGGACGGAAACACAACACACAGCTGCTCAATGTAGACGGTGCTCCACAACAAAAAGGGAGTTTTCTACTATTAGGGACGGCTGACCTACAGAACAATGTGACATCTATAGTACATATTTTATATGTTACAGCAAATACAACAGTAAGCTTAACTTTCCCAACGTTGTGTGTGAAGACAGAAGAGACACTTTAAAAATAAATTACAGATTGTTATATTTTGTATTTGTATTTTAAAATGAGTTACTTTTGCATTGTTTATTGTCACGCACTAATCAGCCTAATTCCTTATCTGTGTAACGTATTTGGCAATAAACCGTTTCAGGCAACAACACGGTACATTTTTCTTACATAGTCAACGGTGAAATTCCACGAGATAAGTTGTTTTTAATGTTTACAGCGACTAACTGTCAGGTGTAACTGTTGTGTAGCTAACTCACAAAGCTAACATTAGCATGCTAATACTAAGCTATTAGAGTAAATTAGGTGATTTTGAATGTGGTTGTCACATCTGATATGAAACTTGGTAAATTATGTTTAATAATGAAATTAAATCTGGAAGATTTTAAATCTTCCAGATTTAATTTCATTAGTTTGAAAATCGTGTTGAGCAACACACACAAAAAGAGAGAATTCTCCATCTTGTGATTCTTCTTCCATGAACACGAATCAGAAGATCAAGAATGTTTTTGACTATTTCAAATCTCATCTCTATTCCCATGAGTGTTGGTTAAAAACATCTGTGAGCTGTTTCAGACTACAGTCTGCAACTGCAGCTCGCAGTGAGTCAGAGTCTCGTAGTGATGTTGGTGAATTCATAAATAAAGTAGTTGACGTCAGTCTTTGTTGAGAATGAAACATTTCATTTTAACACATTGTAACAGTTCTGACGAGGATATTCTCATGTGGTGAAACAGCAGCACGAGCTCATCTGTACGGTGTTGATTTTATTATATTCCCTGATGTCCTTGTGTTGCTCCTGTGTGTGTGTGTGTGTGTGTGTGTGTGTGTGTGTGTGTGTGTGTGTAATGACGACAGAACGAGCGGCGCATTAAACACGTTGCAATAACCTGCTTAAAACTTCCTGTTTGATTCGAGCCTCTTTACAGCCTCTGACGCTTGTTCATTACTGAGGGCTTCTCATTACAGTGGATAACTCAATAAGACCGCCTCCCCTCCGTGTTTACCTCCGTGCACACACGAGCTCACCTTTCCTCGTCTTTGTTCTTGTACCAGTTTGTATGCATCGATCGGTTTGTATGCATGCTCCTCAGGGAGATTAACGCGGTGATATAGAAGAGAAAGAGAAAAAATCAGTTCACACATTTCAGAAAAGTCGTTTAGAGGCGAATCATCTCTGTGAGAAGACAAACAACAATCAACAGCTTCAAGTAATCAACACAGACACGGGAACGTCTCCAATTTAAAAAATCAGTTGATGGCAAATTGTGGCTGTTACCAGCAGTTTCTATCACTCTCATATGAACGTGTGTCCACGTTAACTCTGAGAGAAAACAGAAATATCCTGAACAACATGAGACAGAGCTTCCTGTGAGCGCTCTCCTCTTGAGCGCTCACAAAAAAATCTTGAACGTAAAAGAAGAATCTCTCAAAATACAGATGATAGCATCCATGAATGGTAATTACTGTGTGGCCCTGCAGACATGTCTGCCTGTTAAATTACAACAAATTACAACAAATCTCTTGGAAAGTGTTGAACGTTAAAGCTGAAGACTCTGAGACATTGAGGACAAGTTGAAAGGAAAACAAGTGGATAAAAAGACAAAGAATGAAAAGGTATAAATGTTTCAAGGTGGACTGCTTTGTCAGAAATGAGGTTTGCAGAGAGCAGAAGGTCTAAAAACACTCCGACAGGAAAGAGTCAAGGTTACTTCAGACGATGACGAGCAGAGAGAAACACAAAACAACGAGAGAAGAAGTCATTGAAGTCTGAAACATGAAGCGTTAAAAGCAGAAGAAAAAAACAATGCTGTTTGAAGGAGAAACAGAGAGAATCCATCAGCTGTCGCTGAGACTGACTTTCCTGACTGTCAGCTCTTTCTTCATGTATAACAGTAAAATGTACAACTTGATATTAAGCCTGAACACAGACACGAACTCCATCAACCATAAAGTAATCTCGTTGTGACACTCGGTGAGATCGGAGCTCAGGAGTCGCTGTCGGGGGAGAAAATTGCTTTCATCTGAATGTTTTCTGCAGTGAAATGATCTGCTCTTCTACTGCAGATAATAATAGACATACCTGTACTCTACCGCCACCTAGTGGAGAGAAAAACTAAGACCGATGCCAGACAGTCACATCAACACGTTTCAGCTCATCGTGTAGTTCCTTTCCCTTCTGATCTCCTTTGTGCTGGTTCTCTCCTGTGGAAGCCCTGAGAGGAAGTGAACTTTATTAAGTCTGATCTGAACTGTTTGGATCAGAACAAAACATCCGTGAAACAAAAGAAAATACATTTTACAACGTGAAATTTGAATTACTTTTTTCCGTTTTGGCTACAGGTGGCCTCTTCACCCAAATCAAACATAAAAATCAAACACTGAACTTTTTTCTCCATGCAGGTGGTTTACCTCCACCCCACTACACAGAGGGTGGGTGTATCACTACACAGAGGGTGGGTGTATCACTACACAGAGGGTGGATGTATCACTACACAGAGGGTGGGTGTATCTCTACACAGAGGGTGGATGTATCTCTACACAGAGGATGGATGTATCTCTACACAGAGGGTGGGTGTATCTCTACACAGAGGATGGGTGTATCTCTACACAGAGGGTGGATGTATCTCTACACAGAGGGTGGATGTATCACTATAGAGGGTGGATGTATCTCTACACAGAGGGTGGGTGTATCTCTACACAGAGGGTGGATGTATCTCTACACAGAGGGTGGATGTATCACTACACAGAGGGTGGGTGTATCTCTACACAGAGGATGATGTATCACTATAGAGGGTGGATGTATCTCTACACAGAGGGTGGGTGTATCTCTACACAGAGGGTGGATGTATCTCTACACAGAGGGTGGATGTATCTCTACACAGAGGGTGGATGTATCACTATAGAGGGTGGATGTATCACTACACAGAGGATGGATGTATCACTATAGAGGGTTGATGTATCACTACACAGAGGATGGATGTATCACTATAGAGGGTTGATGTATCACTACACAGAGGGTGGATCTATCTCTACACAGAGGATGGATGTATCACTACACAGAGGATGGATGTATCACTATAGAGGGTGGATGTATCTCTACACAGAGGGTGGATGTATCACTATAGAGGGTGGATGTATCTCTACACAGAGGGTGGATCTATCTCTACACAGAGGATGGATGTATCACTACACAGAGGGTGGATGTATCACTACACAGAGGATGGATGTATCACTATAGAGGGTGGATGTATCTCTACACAGAGGGTGGATGTATCACTATAGAGGGTGGATGTATCTCTACACAGAGGGTGGATCTATCTCTACACAGAGGATGGATGTATCACTACACAGAGGGTGGATGTATCACTACACAGAGGATGGATGTATCACTATAGAGGGTGGATGAATCTCTACACAGAGGGTGGATGTATCACTATAGAGGGTGGATGTATCACTACACAGAGGGTGGATGTATCTCTACACAGAGGGTGGATGTATCACTATAGAGGGTGGATGTATCACTACACAGAGGGTGGATGTATCTCTACACAGAGGGTGGATGTATCTCTACACAGAGGGTGGATGTATCACTATAGAGGGTGGATGTATCTCTACACAGAGGATGGATGTATCACTACACAGAGGATGGATGTATCACTATAGAGGGTGGATGTATCACTACACAGAGGGTGGATGTATCACTACACAGAGGGTGGATGTATCACTACACAGAGGATGGATGTATCACTACACAGAGGATGGATGTATCACTATAGAGGGTGGATGTATCACTACACAGAGGGTGGATGTATCACTATAGAGGGTTGATGTATCACTACACAGAGGGTGGATGTATCACTACACAGAGGGTGGATGTATCACTACACAGAGGGTGGATGTATCACTACACAGAGGATGGATGTATCACTACACAGAGGATGGATGTATCACTACACAGAGGGTGGATGTATCACTACACAGAGGGTGGATGTATCACTACACAGAGGATGGATGTATCACTACACAGAGGATGGATGTATCACTATAGAGGGTGGATGTATCACTACACAGAGGGTGGATGTATCACTACACAGAGGGTGGATGTATCACTACACAGAGGGTGGATGTATCACTACACAGAGGGTGGATGTATCACTACACAGAGGGTTGATGTATCACTACACAGAGGGTGGATGAATCTCTACACAGAGGGTGGATGTATCACTACACAGAGGGTGGATGTATCACTACACAGAGGATGGATGTATCACTACACAGAGGATGGATGTATCACTATAGAGGGTGGATGTATCACTACACAGAGGGTGGATGTATCACTACACAGAGGGTGGATGTATCACTACACAGAGGATGGATGTATCACTACACAGAGGGTGGATGTATCACTACACAGAGGGTGGATGTATCACTACACAGAGGATGGATGTATCACTACACAGAGGGTGGATGTATCACTACACAGAGGGTGGATGTATCTCTACACAGAGGTTGGGTGTATCACTACACAGAGGGTGGATGTATCTCTACACAGAGGGTGGATGTATCACTACACAGAGGGTGGATGTATCTCTACACAGAGGGTGGATGTATCACTACACAGAGGATGGATGTATCACTACACAGAGGGTGGATGTATCACTACACAGAGGATGGATGTATCACTACACAGAGGATGGATGTATCACTATAGAGGGTTGATGTATCACTACACAGAGGGTGGATGTATCACTACACAGAGGGTGGATGTATCACTACACAGAGGATGGATGTATCACTACACAGAGGGTGGATGTATCACTACACAGAGGGTGGATGTATCTCTACACAGAGGGTGGATGTATCACTACACAGAGGGTGGATGTATCTCTACACAGAGGGTGGATGTATCACTACACAGAGGGTGGATGTATCTCTACACAGAGGGTGGATGTATCACTACACAGAGGGTGGATGTATCACTACACAGAGGGTGGATGTATCACTACACAGAGGGTGGATGTATCTCTACACAGAGGGTGGGTGTATCACTACACAGAGGGTGGATGTATCTCTACACAGAGGATGGATGTATCACTACACAGAGGGTGGATGTATCTCTACACAGAGGGTGGGTGTATCACTACACAGAGGGTGGATGTATCTCTACACAGAGGATGGATGTATCACTACACAGAGGGTGGATGTATCTCTACACAGAGGGTGGGTGTATCACTACACAGAGGGTGGATGTATCTCTACACAGAGGGTGGATGTATCTCTACACAGAGGGTGGATGTATCACTACACAGAGGGTGGATGTATCACTACACAGAGGGTGGATGTATCACTATAGAGGGTGGATGTATCACTACACAGAGGGTGGATGTATCTCTACACAGAGGGTGGATGTATCTCTACACAGAGGGTGGATGTATCACTACACAGAGGGTGGATGTATCTCTACACAGAGGGTGGATGTATCTCTACACAGAGGGTGGATGTATCACTATAGAGGGTGGATGTATCACTACACAGAGGGTGGATGTATCTCTACACAGAGGGTGGATGTATCACTACACAGAGGGTGGATGTATCACTACACAGAGGGTGGATGTATCACTACACAGAGGGTGGATGTATCTCTACACAGAGGGTGGATGTATCACTACACAGAGGGTGGATGTATCTCTACACAGAGGGTGGATGTATCACTATAGAGGGTGGATGTATTTGTTATGTAGTGCTCACAGGGGGTGAAGCTGTACTAGCGACTGAGGATAATGCAGAAGGTGTGAAGGAGGTCAGAGCCTGAACACCGGGGAGAAGTGCTTTATTGCATTTTCAGCCTCTTGAACTCCACCAGTTGTTCAATCACAGAGAACTTTATTTGAGTTTGAAAGGTGGTCAATAACAGTTTCCAGTTTGCTCTTTTGTACACAGAGCACTTTCATTTATCATGTTTTTTGGTACATGGAATTTAAAAGAAGCCAAAAACAAACAAATGCTTTTCTTTCTCTGTTTTATTTATTTTTTTAAATACATTTCCGATACAGCAGCTCTGCTTGGTATCAAAACAAAAGAAGTCAGTTTAAACAAAGACATTAAATCGTCCTGAGCTCGACACACTGATACAGGTGCAGGCTAGGAAATAACATCCTTGTGCTATGATATTTCATTATCATAAATAACATTTGACAATTTAAAGGAAAATTGTGTTTTTGTACAACTCAGATGTGATGAACCGATATGCTTGCTGCTGTTAGCTTAGCTTCGTTAGCATTTTGTTGAAGTGTTCCAGAGTCTTTGTCCCATTTCAATGTAACGCATTAGATTACATGAGTCAGGAAGAAAACGTAGAGTTTAACACAGTGGTTCAAGCAACACTGAAAAAAAAAAATCCAATAAGTAGCTTTTGGAAATGTCCAACTTCCCCCAAAATAAGTCTGTGGTTACTGGGTCAGTCCACCTTAAGTGACTTTGTGGCTAACCCCAGTTATTCCCTAAAGGAGTTCACTACTTCGACAACACATTTTAGTTTAAAAGACATATTAAAAAATACATTATTCCTGGATGCTTAGAGACGGCTAGCTTGCAAAACACTCGCGGAAACCCTGAACTTTTAACACAAAAAGGTGTTTTTTTGTACGACTTCAGAAAACATTGTTGTTAATAAAACAGAATTTTCCTTTGAATATATAAACCCTGTGAAGAAACATACAACGAGGGCATTGCTGGTAAAAACCAAGACCCTGCTAACAAAAGGTAACCTAGCATCACAAACATGTTAAAAACACAAAATGCTCTCATGTGTAACTAAACTAAAGCTAAAGGAGAGCAGTGCATATCAACCCAGATACATTAAGATGCATATCAATCAACAGATAGAAAGTCTGATGCTCATCAAGCATCTATAGCAGTATTTTCCTGTGGCCTGTACAGACTTATCAATTAAGTTACAAAAAGAACGAGGGCCAAACCGATAAGGAGGCATGGAGGGAGAACAGCGTGTCCTCAGCATACGGCTTCATGTTACGGGTCCAGACAGAACATTAAGCCGACAACACGCAAAACATTCAAAAGAAAATCTTGCATTGCCATGCCGTATCTTCAAAACTATACACAACAAAACAAAGATAGAAACACATTTACATTATTGCTTGACATTCAGTTATGGCTAAAGTTCATTACAGATGTTTTAACCTGCAGACTGATGTGGTGAGGCGGAGCCGGTGGAAAAAACATAAAAGTAATGATGGAGAGAAATGAGTCCAAACTCTGGAAATGTACTTCAGATAACAAAATGTGCGCGCGCGCACACACACACACACACACACACACACACACACACACACACAGGTAGGCAGTAGACTGACTTTAGTGCAACACAGTAATAATATTTTCGCTGCTTCTCTCTGTACTTGACTCTGCATAGTATCTGTTTTTGTGAAGAAGCAGCGTCTATATTGCTCTTGAAACTGTTATTTTTACAATATTGCTTTCATGAAGCTGGTTGAATCCTAAATGAATGAATCAGTAAAATGTAAACATGGTCGAACCAAAGAGTTACAATTATTCAAGCAATTAGTCAAATGTATTAGTTTGGCACTGAGAACAGTTTGTGTAATTTCTTTGATAAAAACTACAATGTCCAGCGGGTTTATGTCTGTCGGGTTCATTCTCAGGAACATCTATTTCAATCTGACCCTGTGAAGTTAGTTATGTATGTTTCTGTTGTTGTTCCTTACTGCTATGTTGTCTCTTGTGTTCATATTGTAATTGATTCTATTGTTTCTGTTTTTACCATGTAAAGTGCCTTTGAGTACCTTTTAAAGTGCTACACAAATAAAATGTATTATTATTATTATTATCAAATTTGGCACAAAACCTCTACCTCTAATAAGAATTTGGTGTCAAAGGTCAAGTTCACAAGTATGACATTTTCCCACAAATGTCTGATCAAATAAAATGGTTGCAAACTGGAACTTGACTGGTTGAGTCTGCTATTAAAGACATGAATCTTGGGCCGGTACATATCGATAGACTTTGCACCAGATGCATAATTTAACATTTCTTAACATCTTCTCCTCGTAGCAGCACGTTCAACACTCAAAACTGTTTCTGCTTCCTCAGCCAACAGAATGAACCGGGTTTACTTGTTGATGTTGAAAGATCACTGTGGATTACAAACATGGATTCAATGCCATCAAAGCCCAACAGGCCGACTCTCAGCAGAAATAAGAGAACCTGCACTGTCCTGTGAGGCCACCAGGTGGTGCTACATGCTAACTGCTACATCAGAATGAATTGTCTGATGCTGCTGTCTGCAAGTTCCATGCAGATGTAACCAGAGGAGGAAGAGGAATTCTGCTTCACTTGTGCTTATTCACTAATTCATTTGTAAAAGTTGTTTAGGATCAGTTCATCTTTGCTCCAGTGGTCAACAACAAGAAAATATAAATGAATATTATCAACGAAATAATCAAATAACCACAAACATGGGGTCCATTTTTAAATCAGGTGAGCTCACAGTGCAGCCTTTATGCTTCTGCTAATTAATAATCAATAAAAACTGCCTGAGAGGAGAAGTGAATATGAGGTTTAGTGTTTAGTTTAATTATTCATATCTGAATTAACCTGAGTGGAGCATCAACAGACATGTAGAGAAGAAAACAGACACTTCCTGCCCAATAAATGTTATTTTAAGACTCTTCTCAAAAGGTGTCGGATGGTATTTGTTTTTGTCTTCTTATCTTACCGGCTTCAAATCCACCAGAAAGCCCAAAACTTTCAATATACAAGTTGAATCAGAACAAATCAGCAGAATGTCTGTGTGGACAGAGAAAGTGTTGGCCTGATGTTAGTCTAATGTTGGCCTGATGTTGTAATGTTGGCCTGATGTTGTGATGTTGGCCTGATGTTGTGATGTTGGCCTGATGTTGGCCTGATGTTGGTCTGATGTTGGCCTGATGTTGGTCTGATGTTGTGATGTTGGCCTGATGTTGGTCTGATGTTGTGATGTTGGCCTGATGTTGGTCTGATGTTGACCTGATGTTGGTCTGATGTTGGTCTGATGTTGGCCTGATGTTGACCTGATGTTGTGATGTTGGCCTGATGTTGTGATGTTGGCCTGATGTTGTGATGTTGGCCTGATGTTGGCCTGATGTTGGTCTGATGTTGGCCTGATGTTGGTCTGATGTTGACCTGATGTTGGCCTGATGTTGTGATGTTGGCCTGATGTTGTGATGTTGGTCTGATGTTGGCCTGATGTTGTGATGTTGGCCTGATGTTGGTCTGATGTTGGCCTGATGTTGTGATGTTGGCCTGATGTTGGTCTGATGTTGACCTGATGTTGGCCTGATGTTGTGATGTTGGCCTGATGTTGTGATGTTGGCCTGATGTTGTGATGTTGGCCTGATGTTGGCCTGATGTTGTGATGTTGGTCTGATGTTGGCCTGATGTTGTGATGTTGGCCTGATGTTGTGATGTTGGCCTGATGTTGGTCTGATGTTGGCCTGATGTTGTGATGTTGGCCTGATGTTGGTCTGATGTTGACCTGATGTTGGCCTGATGTTGACCTGATGTTGTGATGTTGGCCTGATGTTGTGATGTTGGCCTGATGTTGTGATGTTGGCCTGATGTTGTGATGTTGGTCTGATGTTGGCCTGATGTTGTGATGTTGGCCTGATGTGATGTTGGCCTGATGTTGTGATGTTGACCTGATGTTGGTCTGATGTTGGCCTGATGTTGTGATGTTGGCCTGATGTTGTGATGTTGTGATGTTGGTCTGATGTTGGCCTGATGTTGGTCTGATGTTGACCTGATGTTGTGATGTTGGTCTGATGTTGGCCTGATGCTGTGATGTTGGTCTGATGTTGACCTGATGTTGGCCTGATGTTGACCTGATGTTGGCCTGATGTTGTGATGTTGGCCTGATGTTGGTCTGATGTTGGCCTGATGTTGTGATGTTGGCCTGATGTTGACCTGATGTTGGCCTGATGTTGTGATGTTGGCCTGATGTTGTGATGTTGGCCTGATGTGATGTTGGCCTGATGTTGTGATGTTGGCCTGATGTTGTGATGTTGGCCTGATGTTGTGATGTTGGCCTGATGTTGTGATGTTGGCCTGATGTTGGTCTGATGTTGACCTGATGTTGGCCTGATGTTGACCTGATGTTGTGATGTTGGCCTGATGTTGTGATGTTGGCCTGATGTTGTGATGTTGGCCTGATGTTGTGATGTTGGTCTGATGTTGGCCTGATGTTGTGATGTTGGCCTGATGTTGTGATGTTGACCTGATGTTGGTCTGATGTTGGCATGATGTTGTGATGTTGGCCTGATGTTGTGATGTTGGTCTGATGTTGGCCTGATGTTGTGATGTTGGCCTGATGTTGTGATGTTGGCCTGATGTTGTGATGTTGGCCTGATGTTGGTCTGATGTTGACCTGATGTTGTGATGTTGGCCTGATGGCCTGATGTTGTGATGTTGGCCTGATGTTGGTCTGATGTTGTGATGTTGGCCTGATGTTGGTCTGATGTTGACCTGATGTTGGCCTGATGTTGTGATGTTAGCCTGATGTTGGTCTGATGTTGACCTGATGTTGTGATGTTGGTCTGATGTTGGCCTGATGCTGTAATGTTGGTCTGATGTTGACCTGATGTTGACCTGATGTTGGCCTGATGTTGGTCTGATGTTGGTCTGATGTTGACCTGATGTTGGCCTGATGTTGTGATGTTGGCCTGATGTTGGTCTGATGTTGGTCAGAAGTTGGTCTGACAATGAATAATCAAGGTGCAAAGCTGCACGTAGTTTTTGATGTAGTTGTCAAAATGATTAATGAATTGACCCTTTATGAGATGAAGGAACAACACTGTTACAATCTTTAAAATACATTCAGTACACCTTCAGTAGCTAGCGTAGCATAGACGTGCTAATGCTAGTTAATGCTGTGCTAACGTACTCTGCTAATTAGCTTCACTAACGACTTAGAAACCTAAATCTCCTTCCAACCTCTTCGAGTAATGAGTGTCACTACTCAACGCTTAACCAGGTCGAGCTCCAAAATCGATCGGACGTCAACCACTAAAGATGGCCCCGTTCTGTGAAAGATGTATCACGCATGTGCTCATTTCTTGTCCTCATTTGTATTTGGTAACATTTTAAATACCTAGTTTTTGTGTCGACCACCAACAGAAATTAGCTTTACAGCTAACATCGTCCCGTGTTGTGTTTGTGTTGTGCATGTCGCCTAAAGTCTTCTGGATGACCTGTGACCTGGATGACTAAAGCATTCACAGACTCTTGGACATGTTTTCTTTAAACTTTGATGCAGTGGCTCAATCCAAGCTCACAAACATTATTAACACCCACAAAAAAAGAGAAGTTTCCAAAGACAGCAAATCTGAATTTTGAAAAAAACGTGTCTAAAATGTGTGTAAGATGATTCAGTGCAGCCATAAAAAGAGATAAAAGATGATACAGATGATGTATCCATTGAAAACAAAAATCTCACCATTGCACAAGTGTAAACTGCCTGATCAGCTCTAACCTTTGAGATTAAGGAGAGCAATGGAACAATGGAAGCTATCATGTTAGCTTGTTGCACCATCCGGTTTTATAAAACTGCTTCTGGTTAGCGGCCGAGCTAGCTAGTCCGGTGAGCTATATTAGCTGAAGAGCAGCAGCTTGTGTGTTCTTCTATAATAATGTATTTTCTGTGTGTGATGATCGGATGACGGTCCAGAGACAAACAGAAGCAGGTTTTCAGTGCGAATACTGAAGGTGTCTTTAAAGTCAGAGAGGAATCCAGATCCAAGATCCAGGGACACGATATGTGGGTTGATGCAGATGAAGGGAGACCTTCCGATTCCTCACTGCATCCAAACCCAGAGCCAAAGGAAGAGGAGGAGCAGCAGGAGAAAAAAGACAAACTGAGGAGTCCCGTGTTTTTGCGGACTCTGAGAAGTGCAGAGTCCCGTTCTCCATGGCCGCTTTAAACTGGACCTGGTCCGTCCGGTTGCGCGGAGCTCCCGGTCCAGGTTTAGTCGTCGCTCTGCAGAGTCAGGAGCTCCAGGTCGGCCCCGAACAGCTCCTTATAGAGAGGAGGGAAGTGTGTCCTCACCGTGTCGGGGTACACCGCTCTGAAAGCTGACAGCTTCTCTGTGTGTCGACTGCACAGTGAACGCAACGCTGACACCTTACACCTGAGCTGAGGGGGGGAGGACAGGGGGGGGATGGGGGAGGAGAGAGGAGACAAGGAGAGGAGGGGAGGAGAAGTGTGGAGAGGACAGGGGTGGAGACCAGTGGGGGAGACGAGGGGAGGAGAGGACAGAGGAGGGGAGGAGACCAGGAGATGAGGGGAGAAGACAGGGGAGGAGAGGAGAGGGGATGAGACGAGGAGGGGAGGAGACGAGTGGAAAAGATAGGGGAGGAAACGAGGGAAGGAGACGAGGAGAGAGAAGACAAGGAAAGGAGGGGAGGAGAGGTGTGGAGAGAACAGAGGAGGAGACGAGGGGAGAGGAAAGAGGACAAGAAAGGGGGAAGAAGAGGAGGAGGAAATAAACAAAGAGGAAAGGAGAGGAGAAGAGTTATTACACATCGGTGAGGAAGAGAGAATCACGTTACTAGATGAACTGGTCTTATTCAGGGTTCAGGTCTCCTTTAGACTAAAGTTAAGATCAGGACCAGGTGATGCCGTACGTCAACAACGGTCCTCACAAGTATAGAAATCAGTTCCATGTGTGTATAACAGATGAATATTGTACTATTGTTTCTGTATCAAACAGTTTGGTTTAAATATGAATGTGTACATTTCTAGATGTTGTAGTTCACCGTCTCACCACATGAGGGCGACATGAGGCCATTCTTAAACTGCACTGAACAGAAACTGTAGAGCAGG
>NW_027466569.1:1192500-1227500 GCF_050575085.1 Anarhichas minor | reverse complement strand
GGATCCATGAATCTTGTTCTACTGGTTCCCCTCTGCTTCAGCATGACACGGACCTGTTACTTACTTGTTATTATATTTCTTACTTTATTTTTATCATATCTCACTGAGCGTTCTGTTCTTGTTATTATCGTCTTCTTTTTGCTGCTTTGTCTGTCAAAGCGTTTTGTAAACTCTGTTTTTAAAGGTGCTCTATAAATAAAGTTATTATTATTATTATTACTGCCTCCAGGACATAGCCACAACCTCACACTCTGAGGCTTAAAGATTCAAAAACAATCTGGACTCTGAGGTGGGAAACCTCTCTGATATGAAGTTTTAAATGTTTTTATTAATCAGTGTCCACATCACCATGAAGGTCAACATTAAGTTTAAATATGACGCCATACCAAATCATAAATCCCGACACATCTGTAATGTTATTCCATCCATAAAGGCAGCAGATTGTAACATTGTAATCATATATGAGGGAAAACATCCACATCTGAGCTGAAATCACCAACAACCTTCCACCAATCATCTTCATCAGCAATAAACTTTCTGCAAAGAAGGCAACATGTCCAAGCCAATCAGAGGCCGAGGAGGGCGGGACTTCACCTTAAAAAAGAAATCCATGAAAACTACCGCAAATAACCAAATAAATGTGGCACAGAATGATCCAAATCTATTTATTCTGTATAAAACTGTGTCAACAAAATGTTTGTGAAACAAAAGCCTAAAAGAAGAAAGATTACAGCGACTGCTGAGCTTCTCTGAGCTGCTGCTTGTTCCAGCACGAAGGAATGAAGGCGGAACAACACCAGAGATATAAACAAGGTGCAGAAATATAAGTCAGCTCGTTTTCTTTTGGTCAAAGACAGAAGAAGAAGAAGAACACAGAAATCTCCAGAGAGAATAAGGAGATGATTTCCCCCATCGAGTGCCCTCCTCGTCCCACTTGGCCCTAATTAACAGACAGCTAATTACCACACAGAGGTTTTAATGAGCTCTGAAGATGAGTCTCTAACCTCCTGCTATTTTAATCCACCTCTCCGTCTCTGTTTGCCCCCACAGTTCTCTCTCTCTCACTTTCTTTTGTCTCACTAACTCTTCTTTTATTCCTCCGTCTCTTCTTCTTTTCTTCCCTTCTTTCAAGATATTTCCTCATCTCCTCTGTTTGTTTCCCTCCAGCTCTCTACAACCTTCTGCCGTACGGTGGAGCTTCTCTCTTTCTTTCTTTTCCTCACAGCACCTCACATGGCGCCAGAAGTGGATTCTGATTTTGGATCCGTTACAGAAGGAAGTTTCACATCAAGAATCAGAGCGTCGGACATGAATCTGCATAACGCGTCAGATATGAACTTATTGTCTAGTGAGACAAAAGAGTTTTAGCTTAAATGACTATTCTGGTAATTTAGTGCTGAACTTCCAGAAACTTTGGGAACTTGGAGAAAAAACAAAACCAAAAAGGTCAAAATCGAGCCCAGAATGCAACATTGTATCTCTTTGTTAGACCCTCCATACATAGTTAGTAAACTCCTTTCATTTGTAGATTAATAAGTAATTTACGTTATGAATTAGATTTAAACTCTTAGTTCTTATACGTCTTTAACACCAAAACTACATTTTACAGATGACATGTGAACACATCATGATAACGTTATAATGTACCTTAGGCCAGTACTCATGTTCACTGAGCAGAGCCTGAAGGCATCATCATGTAACTGAAGTGAACCTCAGTTGGTTAGCCGTTAGCAGTGTTGCCAACTTGGCGACTTTCTTGCTAAATCTGGCGACTTTCCAAACCCTCATGGCGACTTTTTTTGTCAAAAGCTACTAGCGACAAATCTAGCTACTTTTTCTGGTGTTGTTGGAGACTTCTGGTGGTTTGACTCTGACGTGAAAGCCCCTCGCGCAGCAGTCCCAGCTGCAGAAAGAGGAGACCCACACTCTCCGTGTCCAGACTGCAAATGAATCGTGCATGCGCGAAGCCACCGCTGTTCCCGCCTCTCTCCTACAGCGCTCATTACTATTATGCAAATTAGGCGATGACGTCATTTAGTGACTTCAAGCGACTTTTAGGACAGCCAATATCTACTTTCCTAACTGAGGAGTTGGCAACACTGGCCGTTAGCGGTGCTGCTAACGTTACTAGCTCTCCTCCTGTTGCTTTAAACACTGATTGGTTGTTTACAATGAAACATTATCAGAGATCAGAGACTAGAAACACATGTTCTACTGAGTCAGTACAACTTTATTTACACTGTGATGGTTAACGTTAAACTGTATTTACACTGTGATGGTTAACGATAAACTGTATTTACACTCTGATGGTTAACGTTAAACTTTATTTACACTGTGATGGTTAACGTTAAACTGTATTTACACTGTGATGGTTAACGTTAAACTTTATTTACACTGTGATGGTTAACGTTAAACTTTATTTACACTCTGATGGTTAACGTTAAACTTTATTTACACTGATGGTTAACGTTAAACTTTATTTACACTCTGATGGTTAACGTTAAACTGTATTTACACACCAATGGTTAACGTTAAACTTTATTAACACTGTAATGGTTAACGTTAAACTGTATTTACACTCTGATGGTTAACGTTAAACTTTATTTACACTGTGATGGTTAACGTTAAACTGTATTTACACTGTGATGGTTAACGATAAACTGTATTTACACTCTGATGGTTAACGTTAAACTTTATTTACACTGTGATGGTTAACGTTAAACTGTATTTACACTGTGATGGTTAACGTTAAACTTTATTTACACTCTGATGGTTAACGTTAAACTTTATTTACACTGATGGTTAACGTTAAACTTTATTAACACTCTGATGGTTAACGTTAAAGTTTATTAACACTCTGATGGTTAACGTTAAACTTTATTTACACTCTGATGGTTAACGTTAAACTTTATTAACACTGTAATGGTTAACGTTAAACTGTATTTACACTCTGATGGGTAACGTTAAAACGTTATTTACATTCTGATGGTTAACGTTAAACTGTATTTACACTCTGATGGTTAACGTTAAACTTTATTTACACTCTGATGGTTAACGTTAAACTGTATTTACACTCTGATGGTTAACGTTAAACTTTATTAACACTGATGGTTAACGTTAAACTTTATTTACATTGATGGTTAACGTTAAACTGTATTTACACTCTGATGGTTAACATTAAACTTTATTTACACTGATGGTTAACGTTAAACTGTATTTACACTCTGATGGTTAACATTAAACTTTATTTACACTGATGGTTAACATTAAACTTTATTTACACTGATGGTTAACGTTAAACTTTATTAACACTGTAATGGTTAACGTTAAACTTTATTTACACTCTGATGGTTAACGTTAAACTTTATTTACATTGATGGTTAACGTTAAACTGTATTTACACTCTGATGGTTAACATTAAACTTTATTTACACTGATGGTTAACGTTTAACTTTATTTTCACTCTGATGGTTAACGTTAAACTTTATTTACACTCTGATGTTAACGTTAAACTTTATTAACACTGTAATGGTTAACGTTAAACTTTATTTACACTCTGATGGTTAAAGTTAAACTGTATTTACACACCGATGGTTAACGTTAAACTTTATTTACACTCTGATGGTTAACGTTAAACTTTATTTACATTGATGGTTAACGTTAAACTGTATTTACACTCTGATGGTTAACATTAAACTTTATTTACACTGATGGTTAACATTAAACTTTATTTACACTCTGATGGTTAACGTTAAACTTTATTTACACTCTGATGGTTAACGTTAAACTTTATTAACACTGTAATGGTTAACGTTAAACTTTATTTACACTCTGATGGTTAAAGTTAAACTGTATTTACACACCGATGGTTAACGTTAAACTTTATTTACACTCTGATGGTTAACGTTAAACTGTATTTACACTCTGATGGGTAACGTTAAAACTTTATTTACACTCTGATGGTTAACGTTAAACTGTATTTACACTCTGATGGTTAACGTTAAACTTTATTTACACTCTGATGGTTAACGTTAAACTGTATTTACACTCTGATGGTTAACGTTAAACTTTATTAACACTCTGATGGTTGACGTTAAACTTTATTAACACTGTAATGGTTAACGTTAAACTTTATTTACACTCTGATGGTTAACGTTAATCTGTATTTACACACCGATGGTTAACGTTCAACTTTATTTACACTCTGATGGTTAACGTTAAACTGTATTTACACTCTGATGGTTAACGTTAAACTTCATTTACACTCTGATGGTTAACGTTAAACTGTATTTACACTCTGATGGTTAACGTTAAACTTTATTTACACTGTGATGGTTAACGATAAACTGTATTTACACTCTGATGGTTAACATTAAACTTTATTAACACTGATGGTTAACGTTAAACTTTATTTACATTGATGGTTAACGTTAAACTGTATTTACACTCTGATGGTTAACATTAAACTTTATTTACACTGATGGTTAACGTTAAACTTTATTTACACTCTGATGGTTAACGTTAAACTTAATTTACACTCTGATGGTTAAAGTTAAACTGTATTTACACACCGATGGTTAACGTTAAACTTTATTTACACTCTGATGGTTAACGTTAAACTGTATTTACACTCTGATGGGTAACGTTAAAACATTATTTACACTCTGATGGTTAACGTTAAACTTTATTTACACTCTGATGGTTAACGTTAAACTGTATTTACACTCTGATGGTTAACGTTAAACTTTATTTACACTGATGATTAACGTTAAACTGTATTTACACTCTGATGGTTAACGTTAAACTTTATTTATACTGTGATGGTTAACGTTAAACTGTATTTACACTGTGATGGTTAACGTTAAACTTTATTTACACTGTGATGGTTAACGTTAAACTTTATTTACACTCTGATGGTTAACGTTAAACTTTATTTACACTCTGATGGTTAACGTTAAACTTTATTTACACTGATGGTTAACGTTAAACTTTATTTACACTCTGATGGTTAACGTTATACTTTATTTACACTGATGGTTAATGTTAACCTTTATTAACACTCTGATGGTTAACGTTAAAGTTTATTAACACTCTGATGGTTAACGTTAAACTTTATTTACACTCTGATGGTTAACGTTAAACTTTATTAACACTGTAATGGTTAACGTTAAACTGTATTTACACTGATGGGTAACGTTATTTACATTCTGATGGTTAACGTTAAACTGTATTTATACTCTGATGGTTAACGTTAACCTTTATTTACACTCTGATGGTTAACGTTAAACTGTATTTACACTCTGATGGTTAACGTTAAACTTTATTAACACTGATGGTTAACGTTAAACTTTATTTACATTGATGGTTAACGTTAAACTGTATTTACACTCTGATGGTTAACATTAAACTTTATTTACACTGATGGTTAACATTAAACTTTATTTACACTGATGGTTAACGTTAAACTTTATTAACACTGTAATGGTTAACGTTAAACTTTATTTACACTCTGATGGTTAACGTTAAACTTTATTTACATTGATGGTTAACGTTAAACTATATTTACACTCTGATGGTTAACATTAAACTTTATTTACACTGATGGTTAACGTTAAACTTTATTTTCACTCTGATGGTTAACGTTAAACTTTATTTACACTCTGATGGTTAACGTTAAACTTTATTAACACTGTAATGGTTAACGTTAAACTTTATTTACACTCTGATGGTTAAAGTTAAACTGTATTTACACACCGATGGTTAACGTTAAACTTTATTTACACTCTGATGGTTAACGTTAAACTGTATTTACACTCTGATGGTTAACGTTAAACTTCATTTACACTCTGATGGTTAACGTTAAACTGTATTTACACTCTGATGGTTAACGTTAAACTTTATTTACACTGTGATGGTTAACGATAAACTGTATTTACACTCTGATGGTTAACATTAAACTTTATTAACACTGATGGTTAACGTTAAACTTTATTTACATTGATGGTTAACGTTAAACTGTATTTACACTCTGATGGTTAACATTAAACTTTATTTACACTGATGGTTAACGTTAAACTTTATTTACACTCTGATGGTTAACGTTAAACTTAATTTACACTCTGATGGTTAAAGTTAAACTGTATTTACACACCGATGGTTAACGTTAAACTTTATTTACACTCTGATGGTTAACGTTAAACTGTATTTACACTCTGATGGGTAACGTTAAAACATTATTTACACTCTGATGGTTAACGTTAAACTTTATTTACACTCTGATGGTTAACGTTAAACTGTATTTACACTCTGATGGTTAACGTTAAACTTTATTTATACTGTGATGGTTAACGTTAAACTGTATTTACACTGTGATGGTTAACGTTAAACTTTATTTACACTGTGATGGTTAACGTTAAACTTTATTTACACTCTGATGGTTAACGTTAAACTTTATTTACACTCTGATGGTTAACGTTAAACTTTATTTACACTGATGGTTAACGTTAAACTTTATTTACACTCTGATGGTTAACGTTATACTTTATTTACACTGATGGTTAATGTTAACCTTTATTAACACTCTGATGGTTAACGTTAAAGTTTATTAACACTCTGATGGTTAACGTTAAACTTTATTTACACTCTGATGGTTAACGTTAAACTTTATTAACACTGTAATGGTTAACGTTAAACTGTATTTACACTGATGGGTAACGTTATTTACATTCTGATGGTTAACGTTAAACTGTATTTATACTCTGATGGTTAACGTTAAACTTTATTTACACTCTGATGGTTAACGTTAAACTGTATTTACACTCTGATGGTTAACGTTAAACTTTATTAACACTGATGGTTAACGTTAAACTTTATTTACATTGATGGTTAACGTTAAACTGTATTTACACTCTGATGGTTAACATTAAACTTTATTTACACTGATGGTTAACGTTAAACTGTATTTACACTCTGATGGTTAACATTAAACTTTATTTACACTGATGGTTAACATTAAACTTTATTTACACTGATGGTTAACGTTAAACTTTATTAACACTGTAATGGTTAACGTTAAACTTTATTTACACTCTGATGGTTAACGTTAAACTTTATTTACATTGATGGTTAACGTTAAACTATATTTACACTCTGATGGTTAACATTAAACTTTATTTACACTGATGGTTAACGTTAAACTTTATTTTCACTCTGATGGTTAACGTTAAACTTTATTTACACTCTGTTGGTTAACGTTAAACTTTATTAACACTGTAATGGTTAACGTTAAACTTTATTTACACTCTGATGGTTAAAGTTAAACTGTATTTACACACCGATGGTTAACGTTAAACTTTATTTACATTGATGGTTAACGTTAAACTGTATTTACACTCTGATGGTTAACATTAAACTTTATTTACACTGATGGTTAACGTTAAACTTTATTTACACTCTGATGGTTAACGTTAAACTTTATTTACACTCTGATGGTTAACGTTAAACTTTATTAACACTGTAATGGTTAACGTTAAACTTTATTTACACTCTGATGGTTAAAGTTAAACTGTATTTACACACCGATGGTTAACGTTAAACTTTATTTACACTCTGATGGTTAACGTTAAACTTTATTTACACTCTGATGGTTAACGTTAAACTTTATTTACATTGATGGTTAACGTTAAACTGTATTTACACTCTGATGGTTAACATTAAACTTTATTTACACTGATGGTTAACGTTAAACTTTATTTTCACTCTGATGGTTAACGTTAAACTTTATTTACACTCTGATGGTTAACGTTAAACTTTATTAACACTGTAATGGTTAACGTTAAACTTTATTTACACTCTGATGGTTAAAGTTAAACTGTATTTACACACCGATGGTTAACGTTAAACTTTATTTACACTCTGATGGTTAACGTTAAACTGTATTTACACTCTGATGGTTAACGTTAAACTTCATTTACACTCTGATGGTTAACGTTAAACTGTATTTACACTCTGATGGTTAACGTTAAACTTTATTTACACTGTGATGGTTAACGATAAACTGTATTTACACTCTGATGGTTAACATTAAACTTTATTAACACTGATGGTTAACGTTAAACTTTATTTACATTGATGGTTAACGTTAAACTGTATTTACACTCTGATGGTTAACATTAAACTTTATTTACACTGATGGTTAACGTTAAACTTTATTTACACTCTGATGGTTAACGTTAAACTTAATTTACACTCTGATGGTTAAAGTTAAACTGTATTTACACACCGATGGTTAACGTTAAACTTTATTTACACTCTGATGGTTAACGTTAAACTGTATTTACACTCTGATGGGTAACGTTAAAACATTATTTACACTCTGATGGTTAACGTTAAACTTTATTTACACTCTGATGGTTAACGTTAAACTGTATTTACACTCTGATGGTTAACGTTAAACTTTATTTATACTGTGATGGTTAACGTTAAACTGTATTTACACTGTGATGGTTAACGTTAAACTTTATTTACACTGTGATGGTTAACGTTAAACTTTATTTACACTCTGATGGTTAACGTTAAACTTTATTTACACTCTGATGGTTAACGTTAAACTTTATTTACACTGATGGTTAACGTTAAACTTTATTTACACTCTGATGGTTAACGTTATACTTTATTTACACTGATGGTTAATGTTAACCTTTATTAACACTCTGATGGTTAACGTTAAAGTTTATTAACACTCTGATGGTTAACGTTAAACTTTATTTACACTCTGATGGTTAACGTTAAACTTTATTAACACTGTAATGGTTAACGTTAAACTGTATTTACACTGATGGGTAACGTTATTTACATTCTGATGGTTAACGTTAAACTGTATTTATACTCTGATGGTTAACGTTAAACTTTATTTACACTCTGATGGTTAACGTTAAACTGTATTTACACTCTGATGGTTAACGTTAAACTTTATTAACACTGATGGTTAACGTTAAACTTTATTTACATTGATGGTTAACGTTAAACTGTATTTACACTCTGATGGTTAACATTAAACTTTATTTACACTGATGGTTAACGTTAAACTGTATTTACACTCTGATGGTTAACATTAAACTTTATTTACACTGATGGTTAACATTAAACTTTATTTACACTGATGGTTAACGTTAAACTTTATTAACACTGTAATGGTTAACGTTAAACTTTATTTACACTCTGATGGTTAACGTTAAACTTTATTTACATTGATGGTTAACGTTAAACTATATTTACACTCTGATGGTTAACATTAAACTTTATTTACACTGATGGTTAACGTTAAACTTTATTTTCACTCTGATGGTTAACGTTAAACTTTATTTACACTCTGATGGTTAACGTTAAACTTTATTAACACTGTAATGGTTAACGTTAAACTTTATTTACACTCTGATGGTTAAAGTTAAACTGTATTTACACACCGATGGTTAACGTTAAACTTTATTTACATTGATGGTTAACGTTAAACTGTATTTACACTCTGATGGTTAACATTAAACTTTATTTACACTGATGGTTAACGTTAAACTTTATTTACACTCTGATGGTTAACGTTAAACTTTATTTACACTCTGATGGTTAACGTTAAACTTTATTAACACTGTAATGGTTAACGTTAAACTTTATTTACACTCTGATGGTTAAAGTTAAACTGTATTTACACACCGATGGTTAACGTTAAACTTTATTTACACTCTGATGGTTAACGTTAAACTTTATTTACACTCTGATGGTTAACGTTAAACTTTATTTACATTGATGGTTAACGTTAAACTGTATTTACACTCTGATGGTTAACATTAAACTTTATTTACACTGATAGTTAACGTTAAACTTTATTTTCACTCTGATGGTTAACGTTAAACTTTATTAACACTGTAATGGTTAAGGTTAAACTTTATTTACACTCTGATGGTTAAAGTTAAACTGTATTTACACACCGATGGTTAACGTTAAACTTTATTTACACTCTGATGGTTAACGTTAAACTTTATTTACATTGATGGTTAACGTTAAACTGTATTTACACTCTGATGGTTAACATTAAACTTTATTTACACTGATGATTAACGTTAAACTTTATTTACACTCTGATGGTTAACGTTAAACTTTATTTACACTCTGATGGTTAAAGTTAAACTGTATTTACACACCGATGGTTAACGTTAAACTGTATTTACACTCTGATGGGTAACGTTAAAACTTTATTTACACTCTGATGGTTAACGTTAAACTGTATTTACACTCTGATGGTTAACGTAAAACTTTATTTACACTCTGATGGTTAACGTTAAACTGTATTTACACTCTGATGGTTAACGTTAAACTTTATTAACACTCTGATGGTTAACGTTAAACTTTATTAACACTGTAATGGTTAACGTTAAACTTTATTTACACTCTGATGGTTAACGTTAAACTGTATTTACACACCGATGGTTAACGTTCAACTTTATTTACACTCTGATGGTTAACGTTAAACTGTATTTACACTCTGATGGTTAACGTTAAACTTTATTTACACTGTGATGGTTAACGATAAACTGTATTTACACTCTGATGGTTAACATTAAACTTTATTAACACTGATGGTTAACGTTAAACTTTATTTACATTGATGGTTAACGTTAAACTGTATTTACACTCTGATGGTTAACATCAAACTTTATTTACACTGATGGTTAACGTTAAACTTTATTTACACTCTGATGGTTAACGTTAAACTTAATTTACACTCTGATGGTTAAAGTTAAACTGTATTTACACACCGATGGTTAACGTTAAACTTTATTTACACTCTGATGGTTAACGTTAAACTGTATTTACACTCTGATGGGTAACGTTAAAACTTTATTTACACTCTGATGGTTAACGTTAAACTTTATTTACACTCTGATGGTTAACGTTAAACTGTATTTACACTCTGATGGTTAACGTTAAACTTTATTTACACTGATGATTAACGTTAAACTGTATTTACACTCTGATGGTTAACGTTAAACTTTATTTACACTGTGATGGTTAACGTTAAACTGTATTTACACTGTGATGGTTAACGTTAAACTTTATTTACACTGTGATGGTTAACGTTAAACTTTATTTACACTCTGATGGTTAACGTTAAACTTTATTTACACTCTGATGGTTAACATTAATCTTTATTAACACTGATGGTTAACGTTAAACTTTATTTACATTGATGGTTAACGTTAAACTGTATTTACACTCTGATGGTTAACATTAAACTTTATTTACACTGATGGTTAACGTTAAACTTTATTTACACTCTGATGGTTAACGTTAAACTTAATTTACACTCTGATGGTTAAAGTGAAACTGTATTTACACACCGATGGTTAACGTTAAACTTTATTTACACTCTGATGGTTAACGTTAAACTGTATTTACACTCTGATGGGTAACGTTAAAACATTATTTACACTCTGATGGTTAACGTTAAACTTTATTTACACTCTGATGGTTAACGTTAAACTGTATTTACACTCTGATGGTTAACGTTAAACTTTATTTACACTGATGATTAACGTTAAACTGTATTTACACTCTGATGGTTAACGTTAAACTTTATTTATACTGTGATGGTTAACGTTAAACTGTATTTACACTGTGATGGTTAACGTTAAACTTTATTTACACTGTGATGGTTAACGTTAAACTTTATTTACACTCTGATGGTTAACGTTAAACTTTATTTACACTCTGATGGTTAACGTTAAACTTTATTTACACTGATGGTTAACGTTAAACTTTATTTACACTCTGATGGTTAACGTTATACTTTATTTACACTGATGGTTAATGTTAACCTTTATTAACACTCTGATGGTTAACGTTAAAGTTTATTAACACTCTGATGGTTAACGTTAAACTTTATTTACACTCTGATGGTTAACGTTAAACTTTATTAACACTGTAATGGTTAACGTTAAACTGTATTTACACTGTTGGGTAACGTTATTTACATTCTGATGGTTAACGTTAAACTGTATTTATACTCTGATGGTTAACGTTAAACTTTATTTACACTCTGATGGTTAACGTTAAACTGTATTTACACTCTGATGGTTAACGTTAAACTTTATTAACACTGATGGTTAACGTTAAACTTTATTTACATTGATGGTTAACGTTAAACTGTATTTACACTCTGATGGTTAACATTAAACTTTATTTACACTGATGGTTAACGTTAAACTGTATTTACACTCTGATGGTTAACATTAAACTTTATTTACACTGATGGTTAACATTAAACTTTATTTACACTGATGGTTAATGTTAAACTTTATTAACACTGTAATGGTTAACGTTAAACTTTATTTACACTCTGATGGTTAACGTTAAACTTTATTTACATTGATGGTTAACGTTAAACTATATTTACACTCTGATGGTTAACATTAAACTTTATTTACACTGATGGTTAACGTTAAACTTTATTTTCACTCTGATGGTTAACGTTAAACTTTATTTACACTCTGATGGTTAACGTTAAACTTTATTAACACTGTAATGGTTAACGTTAAACTTTATTTACACTCTGATGGTTAAAGTTAAACTGTATTTACACACCGATGGTTAACGTTAAACTTTATTTACACTCTGATGGTTAACGTTAAACTGTATTTACACTCTGATGGTTAACGTTAAACTTCATTTACACTCTGATGGTTAACGTTAAACTGTATTTACACTCTGATGGTTAACGTTAAACTTTATTTACACTGTGATGGTTAACGATAAACTGTATTTACACTCTGATGGTTAACATTAAACTTTATTAACACTGATGGTTAACGTTAAACTTTATTTACATTGATGGTTAACGTTAAACTGTATTTACACTCTGATGGTTAACATTAAACTTTATTTACACTGATGGTTAACGTTAAACTTTATTTACACTCTGATGGTTAACGTTAAACTTAATTTACACTCTGATGGTTAAAGTTAAACTGTATTTACACACCGATGGTTAACGTTAAACTTTATTTACACTCTGATGGTTAACGTTAAACTGTATTTACACTCTGATGGGTAACGTTAAAAAATTATTTACACTCTGATGGTTAACGTTAAACTTTATTTACACTCTGATGGTTAACGTTAAACTGTATTTACACTCTGATGGTTAACGTTAAACTTTATTTACACTGATGATTAACGTTAAACTGTATTTACACTCTGATGGTTAACGTTAAACTTTATTTATACTGTGATGGTTAACGTTAAACTGTATTTACACTGTGATGGTTAACGTTAAACTTTATTTACACTGTGATGGTTAACGTTAAACTTTATTTACACTCTGATGGTTAACGTTAAACTTTATTTACACTCTGATGGTTAACGTTAAACTTTATTTACACTGATGGTTAACGTTAAACTTTATTTACACTCTGATGGTTAACGTTATACTTTATTTACACTGATGGTTAATGTTAACCTTTATTAACACTCTGATGGTTAACGTTAAAGTTTATTAACACTCTGATGGTTAACGTTAAACTTTATTTACACTCTGATGGTTAACGTTAAACTTTATTAACACTGTAATGGTTAACGTTAAACTGTATTTACACTGATGGGTAACGTTATTTACATTCTGATGGTTAACGTTAAACTGTATTTATACTCTGATGGTTAACGTTAAACTTTATTTACACTCTGATGGTTAACGTTAAACTGTATTTACACTCTGATGGTTAACGTTAAACTTTATTAACACTGATGGTTAACGTTAAACTTTATTTACATTGATGGTTAACGTTAAACTGTATTTACACTCTGATGGTTAACATTAAACTTTATTTACACTGATGGTTAACGTTAAACTGTATTTACACTCTGATGGTTAACATTAAACTTTATTTACACTGATGGTTAACATTAAACTTTATTTACACTGATGGTTAACGTTAAACTTTATTAACACTGTAATGGTTAACGTTAAACTTTATTTACACTCTGATGGTTAACGTTAAACTTTATTTACATTGATGGTTAACGTTAAACTATATTTACACTCTGATGGTTAACATTAAACTTTATTTACACTGATGGTTAACGTTAAACTTTATTTTCACTCTGATGGTTTACGTTAAACTTTATTTACACTCTGATGGTTAACGTTAAACTTTATTAACACTGTAATGGTTAACGTTAAACTTTATTTACACTGATGGTTAAAGTTAAACTGTATTTACACACCGATGGTTAACGTTAAACTTTATTTACATTGATGGTTAACGTTAAACTGTATTTACACTCTGATGGTTAACATTAAACTTTATTTACACTGATGGTTAACGTTAAACTTTATTTACACTCTGATGGTTAACGTTAAACTTTATTTACACTCTGATGGTTAACGTTAAACTTTATTAACACTGTAATGGTTAACGTTAAACTTTATTTACACTCTGATGGTTAAAGTTAAACTGTATTTACACACCGATGGTTAACGTTAAACTTTATTTACACTCTGATGTTTAACGTTAAACTTTATTTACACTCTGATGGTTAACGTTAAACTTTATTTACATTGATGGTTAACGTTAAACTGTATTTACACTCTGATGGTTAACATTAAACTTTATTTACACTGATGGTTAACGTTATTTACATTCTGATGGTTAACGTTAAACTGTATTTATACTCTGATGGTTAACGTTAAACTTTATTTACACTCTGATGGTTAACGTTAAACTGTATTTACACTCTGATGGTTAACGTTAAACTTTATTAACACTGATGGTTAACGTTAAACTTTATTTACATTGATGGTTAACGTTAAACTGTATTTACACTCTGATGGTTAACATTAAACTTTATTTACACTGATGGTTAACGTTAAACTGTATTTACACTCTGATGGTTAACATTAAACTTTATTTACACTGATGGTTAACATTAAACTTTATTTACACTGATGGTTAACGTTAAACTTTATTAACACTGTAATGGTTAACGTTAAACTTTATTTACACTCTGATGGTTAACGTTAAACTTTATTTACATTGATGGTTAACGTTAAACTATATTTACACTCTGATGGTTAACATTAAACTTTATTTACACTGATGGTTAACGTTAAACTTTATTTTCACTCTGATGGTTTACGTTAAACTTTATTTACACTCTGATGGTTAACGTTAAACTTTATTAACACTGTAATGGTTAACGTTAAACTTTATTTACACTCTGATGGTTAAAGTTAAACTGTATTTACACACCGATGGTTAACGTTAAACTTTATTTACATTGATGGTTAACGTTAAACTGTATTTACACTCTGATGGTTAACATTAAACTTTATTTACACTGATGGTTAACGTTAAACTTTATTTACACTCTGATGGTTAACGTTAAACTTTATTTACACTCTGATGGTTAACGTTAAACTTTATTAACACTGTAATGGTTAACGTTAAACTTTATTTACACTCTGATGGTTAAAGTTAAACTGTATTTACACACCGATGGTTAACGTTAAACTTTATTTACACTCTGATGGTTAACGTTAAACTTTATTTACACTCTGATGGTTAACGTTAAACTTTATTTACATTGATGGTTAACGTTAAACTGTATTTACACTCTGATGGTTAACATTAAACTTTATTTACACTGATGGTTAACGTTAAACTTTATTTTCACTCTGATGGTTAACGTTAAACTTTATTAACACTGTAATGGTTAAGGTTAAACTTTATTTACACTCTGATGGTTAAAGTTAAACTGTATTTACACACCGATGGTTAACGTTAAACTTTATTTACACTCTGATGGTTAACGTTAAACTTTATTTACATTGATGGTTAACGTTAAACTGTATTTACACTCTGATGGTTAACATTAAACTTTATTTACACTGATGGTTAACGTTAAACTTTATTTACACTCTGATGGTTAACGTTAAACTTTATTTACACTCTGATGGTTAAAGTTAAACTGTATTTACACACCGATGGTTAACGTTAAACTGTATTTACACTCTGATGGGTAACGTTAAAACTTTATTTACACTCTGATGGTTAACGTTAAACTGTATTTACACTCTGATGGTTAACGTAAAACTTTATTTACACTCTGATGGTTAACGTTAAACTGTATTTACACTCTGATGGTTAACGTTAAACTTTATTAACACTCTGATGGTTAACGTTAAACTTTATTAACACTGTAATGGTTAACGTTAAACTTTATTTACACTCTGATGGTTAACGTTAAACTGTATTTACACACCGATGGTTAACGTTCAACTTTATTTACACTCTGATGGTTAACGTTAAACTGTATTTACACTCTGATGGTTAACGTTAAACTTCATTTACACTCTGATGGTTAACGTTAAACTGTATTTACACTCTGATGGTTAACGTTAAACTTTATTTACACTGTGATGGTTAACGATAAACTGTATTTACACTCTGATGGTTAACATTAAACTTTATTAACACTGATGGTTAACGTTAAACTTTATTTACATTGATGGTTAACGTTAAACTGTATTTACACTCTGATGGTTAACATCAAACTTTATTTACACTGATGGTTAACGTTAAACTTTATTTACACTCTGATGGTTAACGTTAAACTTAATTTACACTCTGATGGTTAAAGTTAAACTGTATTTACACACCGATGGTTAACGTTAAACTTTATTTACACTCTGATGGTTAACGTTAAACTGTATTTACACTCTGATGGGTAACGTTAAAACTTTATTTACACTCTGATGGTTAACGTTAAACTTTATTTACACTCTGATGGTTAACGTTAAACTGTATTTACACTGATGGTTAACGTTAAACTGTATTTACACTCTGATGGTTAACATTAAACTTTATTTACACTGATGGTTAACATTAAACTTTATTTACACTGATGGTTAACGTTAAACTTTATTAACACTGTAATGGTTAACGTTAAACTTTATTTACACTCTGATGGTTAACGTTAAACTTTATTTACATTGATGGTTAACGTTAAACTATATTTACACTCTGATGGTTAACATTAAACTTTATTTACACTGATGGTTAACGTTAAACTTTATTTTCACTCTGATGGTTTACGTTAAACTTTATTTACACTCTGATGGTTAACGTTAAACTTTATTAACACTGTAATGGTTAACGTTAAACTTTATTTACACTCTGATGGTTAAAGTTAAACTGTATTTACACACCGATGGTTAACGTTAAACTTTATTTACATTGATGGTTAACGTTAAACTGTATTTACACTCTGATGGTTAACATTAAACTTTATTTACACTGATGGTTAACGTTAAACTTTATTTACACTCTGATGGTTAACGTTAAACTTTATTTACACTCTGATGGTTAACGTTAAACTTTATTAACACTGTAATGGTTAACGTTAAACTTTATTTACACTCTGATGGTTAAAGTTAAACTGTATTTACACACCGATGGTTAACGTTAAACTTTATTTACACTCTGATGGTTAACGTTAAACTTTATTTACACTCTGATGGTTAACGTTAAACTTTATTTACATTGATGGTTAACGTTAAACTGTATTTACACTCTGATGGTTAACATTAAACTTTATTTACACTGATGGTTAACGTTAAACTTTATTTTCACTCTGATGGTTAACGTTAAACTTTATTAACACTGTAATGGTTAAGGTTAAACTTTATTTACACTCTGATGGTTAAAGTTAAACTGTATTTACACACCGATGGTTAACGTTAAACTTTATTTACACTCTGATGGTTAACGTTAAACTTTATTTACATTGATGGTTAACGTTAAACTGTATTTACACTCTGATGGTTAACATTAAACTTTATTTACACTGATGGTTAACGTTAAACTTTATTTACACTCTGATGGTTAACGTTAAACTTTATTTACACTCTGATGGTTAAAGTTAAACTGTATTTACACACCGATGGTTAACGTTAAACTGTATTTACACTCTGATGGGTAACGTTAAAACTTTATTTACACTCTGATGGTTAACGTTAAACTGTATTTACACTCTGATGGTTAACGTAAAACTTTATTTACACTCTGATGGTTAACGTTAAACTGTATTTACACTCTGATGGTTAACGTTAAACTTTATTAACACTCTGATGGTTAACGTTAAACTTTATTAACACTGTAATGGTTAACGTTAAACTTTATTTACACTCTGATGGTTAACGTTAAACTGTATTTACACACCGATGGTTAACGTTCAACTTTATTTACACTCTGATGGTTAACGTTAAACTGTATTTACACTCTGATGGTTAACGTTAAACTTCATTTACACTCTGATGGTTAACGTTAAACTGTATTTACACTCTGATGGTTAACGTTAAACTTTATTTACACTGTGATGGTTAACGATAAACTGTATTTACACTCTGATGGTTAACATTAAACTTTATTAACACTGATGGTTAACGTTAAACTTTATTTACATTGATGGTTAACGTTAAACTGTATTTACACTCTGATGGTTAACATCAAACTTTATTTACACTGATGGTTAACGTTAAACTTTATTTACACTCTGATGGTTAACGTTAAACTTAATTTACACTCTGATGGTTAAAGTTAAACTGTATTTACACACCGATGGTTAACGTTAAACTTTATTTACACTCTGATGGTTAACGTTAAACTGTATTTACACTCTGATGGGTAACGTTAAAACTTTATTTACACTCTGATGGTTAACGTTAAACTTTATTTACACTCTGATGGTTAACGTTAAACTGTATTTACACTCTGATGGTTAACGTTAAACTTTATTTACACTGATGATTAACGTTAAACTGTATTTACACTCTGATGGTTAACGTTAAACTTTATTTACACTGTGATGGTTAACGTTAAACTGTATTTACACTGTGATGGTTAACGTTAAACTTTATTTACACTGTGATGGTTAACGTTAAACTTTATTTACACTCTGATGGTTAACGTTAAACTTTATTTACACTCTGATGGTTAACGTTAAACTTTATTTACACTGATGGTTAACGTTAAACTTTATTTACACTCTGATGGTTAACGTTATACTTTATTTACACTGATGGTTAATGTTAACCTTTATTAACACTCTGATGGTTAACGTTAAAGTTTATTAACACTCTGATGGTTAACGTTAAACTTTATTTACACTCTGATGGTTAACGTTAAACTTTATTAACACTGTAATGGTTAACGTTAAACTGTATTTACACTCTGATGGGTAACGTTATTTACATTCTGATGGTTAACGTTAAACTGTATTTATACTCTGATGGTTAACGTTAAACTTTATTTACACTCTGATGGTTAACGTTAAACTGTATTTACACTCTGATGGTTAACGTTAAACTTTATTAACACTGATGGTTAACGTTAAACTTTATTTACATTGATGGTTAACGTTAAACTGTATTTACACTCTGATGGTTAACATTAAACTTTATTTACACTGATGGTTAACGTTAAACTGTATTTACACTCTGATGGTTAACATTAAACTTTATTTACACTGATGGTTAACATTAAACTTTATTTACACTGATGGTTAACGTTAAACTTTATTAACACTGTAATGGTTAACGTTAAACTTTATTTACACTCTGATGGTTAACGTTAAACTTTATTTACATTGATGGTTAACGTTAAACTGTATTTACACTCTGATGGTTAACGTTAAACTTTATTTACACTCTGATGGTTAACGTTAAACTTTATTAACACTGTAATGGTTAACGTTAAACTTCATTTACACTCTGATGGTTAAAGTTAAACTGTATTTACACACCGATGGTTAACGTTAAACTTTATTTACATTGATGGTTAACGTTAAACTGTATTTACACTCTGATGGTTAACATTAAACTTTATTTACACTGATGGTTAACGTTAAACTTTATTTACACTCTGATGGTTAACGTTAAACTTTATTTACACTCTGATGGTTAACGTTAAACTTTATTAACACTGTAATGGTTAACGTTAAACTTTATTTACACTCTGATGGTTAAAGTTAAACTGTATTTACACACCGATGGTTAACGTTAAACTTTATTTACACTCTGATGGTTAACGTTAAACTTTATTTACATTGATGGTTAACGTTAAACTGTATTTACACTCTGATGGTTAACATTAAACTTTATTTACACTGATGGTTAACATTAAACTTTATTTACACTCTGATGGTTAACGTTAAACTTTATTTACACTCTGATGGTTAACGTTAAACTTTATTAACACTGTAATGGTTAACGTTAAACTTTATTTACACTCTGATGGTTAAAGTTAAACTGTATTTACACACCGATGGTTAACGTTAAACTTTATTTACACTCTGATGGTTAACGTTAAACTGTATTTACACTCTGATGGGTAACGTTAAAACTTTATTTACACTCTGATGGTTAACGTTAAACTGTATTTACACTCTGATGGTTAACGTTAAACTTCATTTACACTCTGATGGTTAACGTTAAACTGTATTTACACTCTGATGGTTAACGTTAAACTTTATTAACACTCTGATGGTTGACGTTAAACTTTATTAACACTGTAATGGTTAACGTTAAACTTTATTTACACTCTGATGGTTAACGTTAATCTGTATTTACACACCGATGGTTAACGTTCAACTTTATTTACACTCTGATGGTTAACGTTAAACTGTATTTACACTCTGATGGTTAACGTTAAACTTCATTTACACTCTGATGGTTAACGTTAAACTGTATTTACACTCTGATGGTTAACGTTAAACTTTATTTACACTGTGATGGTTAACGATAAACTGTATTTACACTCTGATGGTTAACATTAAACTTTATTAACACTGATGGTTAACGTTAAACTTTATTTACATTGATGGTTAACGTTAAACTGTATTTACACTCTGATGGTTAACATTAAACTTTATTTACACTGATGGTTAACGTTAAACTTTATTTACACTCTGATGGTTAACGTTAAACTTAATTTACACTCTGATGGTTAAAGTTAAACTGTATTTACACACCGATGGTTAACGTTAAACTTTATTTACACTCTGATGGTTAACGTTAAACTGTATTTACACTCTGATGGGTAACGTTAAAACATTATTTACACTCTGATGGTTAACGTTAAACTTTATTTACACTCTGATGGTTAACGTTAAACTGTATTTACACTCTGATGGTTAACGTTAAACTTTATTTACACTGATGATTAACGTTAAACTGTATTTACACTATGATGGTTAACGTTAAACTTTATTTATACTGTGATGGTTAACGTTAAACTGTATTTACACTGTGATGGTTAACGTTAAACTTTATTTACACTGTGATGGTTAACGTTAAACTTTATTTACACTCTGATGGTTAACGTTAAACTTTATTTACACTCTGATGGTTAACGTTAAACTTTATTTACACTGATGGTTAACGTTAAACTTTATTTACACTCTGATGGTTAACGTTATACTTTATTTACACTGATGGTTAATGTTAACCTTTATTAACACTCTGATGGTTAACGTTAAAGTTTATTAACACTCTGATGGTTAACGTTAAACTTTATTTACACTCTGATGGTTAACGTTAAACTTTATTAACACTGTAATGGTTAACGTTAAACTGTATTTACACTGATGGGTAACGTTATTTACATTCTGATGGTTAACGTTAAACTGTATTTATACTCTGATGGTTAACGTTAAACTTTATTTACACTCTGATGGTTAACGTTAAACTGTATTTACACTCTGATGGTTAACGTTAAACTTTATTAACACTGTAATGGTTAACGTTAAACTTTATTTACACTCTGATGGTTAACGTTAAACTTTATTTACATTGATGGTTAACGTTAAACTATATTTACACTCTGATGGTTAACATTAAACTTTATTTACACTGATGGTTAACGTTAAACTTTATTTTCACTCTGATGGTTAACGTTAAACTTTATTTACACTCTGATGGTTAACGTTAAACTGTATTTACACTCTGATGGGTAACGTTAAAACTTTATTTACACTCTGATGGTTAACGTTAAACTGTATTTACACTCTGATGGTTAACGTTAAACTTCATTTACACTCTGATGGTTAACGTTAAACTGTATTTACACTCTGATGGTTAACGTTAAACTTTATTAACACTCTGATGATTGACGTTAAACTTTATTAACACTGTAATGGTTAACGTTAAACTTTATTTACACTCTGATGGTTAACGTTAATCTGTATTTACACACCGATGGTTAACGTTCAACTTTATTAACACTCTGATGGTTAACGTTAAACTTTATTAACACTGTAATGGTTAACGTTAAACTGTATTTACACTGATGGGTAACGTTATTTACATTCTGATGGTTAACGTTAAACTGTATTTATACTCTGATGGTTAACGTTAAACTTTATTTACACTCTGATGGTTAACGTTAAACTGTATTTACACTCTGATGGTTAACGTTAAACTTTATTAACACTGTAATGGTTAACGTTAAACTTTATTTACACTCTGATGGTTAACGTTAAACTTTATTTACATTGATGGTTAACGTTAAACTATATTTACACTCTGATGGTTAACATTAAACTTTATTTACACTGATGGTTAACGTTAAACTTTATTTTCACTCTGATGGTTAACGTTAAACTTTATTTACACTCTGATGGTTAACGTTAAACTGTATTTACACTCTGATGGGTAACGTTAAAACTTTATTTACACTCTGATGGTTAACGTTAAACTGTATTTACACTCTGATGGTTAACGTTAAACTTCATTTACACTCTGATGGTTAACGTTAAACTGTATTTACACTCTGATGGTTAACGTTAAACTTTATTAACACTCTGATGGTTGACGTTAAACTTTATTAACACTGTAATGGTTAACGTTAAACTTTATTTACACTCTGATGGTTAACGTTAATCTGTATTTACACACCGATGGTTAACGTTCAACTTTATTTACACTCTGATGGTTAACGTTAAACTGTATTTACACTCTGATGGTTAACGTTAAACTTCATTTACACTCTGATGGTTAACGTTAAACTGTATTTACACTCTGATGGTTAACGTTAAACTTTATTTACACTGTGATGGTTAACGATAAACTGTATTTACACTCTGATGGTTAACATTAAACTTTATTTACACTCTGATGGTTAACGTTAAACTTTATTAACACTGTAATGGTTAACGTTAAACTGTATTTACACTGATGGGTAACGTTATTTACATTCTGATGGTTAACGTTAAACTGTATTTATACTCTGATGGTTAACGTTAAACTTTATTTACACTCTGATGGTTAACGTTAAACTGTATTTACACTCTGATGGTTAACGTTAAACTTTATTTACACTGTGATGGTTAACGATAAACTGTATTTACACTCTGATGGTTAACATTAAACTTTATTTACACTCTGATGGTTAACGTTAAACTTTATTAACACTGTAATGGTTAACGTTAAACTGTATTTACACTGATGGGTAACGTTATTTACATTCTGATGGTTAACGTTAAACTGTATTTATACTCTGATGGTTAACGTTAAACTTTATTTACACTCTGATGGTTAACGTTAAACTGTATTTACACTCTGATGGTTAACGTTAAACTTTATTAACACTGATGGTTAACGTTAAACTTTATTTACATTGATGGTTAACGTTAAACTGTATTTACACTCTGATGGTTAACATTAAACTTTATTTACACTGATGGTTAACGTTAAACTGTATTTACACTCTGATGGTTAACATTAAACTTTATTTACACTGATGGTTAACATTAAACTTTATTTACACTGATGGTTAACGTTAAACTTTATTAACACTGTAATGGTTAACGTTAAACTTTATTTACACTCTGATGGTTAACGTTAAACTTTATTTACATTGATGGTTAACGTTAAACTATATTTACACTCTGATGGTTAACATTAAACTTTATTTACACTGATGGTTAACGTTAAACTTTATTTTCACTCTGATGGTTAACGTTAAACTTTATTTACACTCTGATGGTTAACGTTAAACTTTATTAACACTGTAATGGTTAACGTTAAACTTTATTTACACTCTGATGGTTAAAGTTAAACTGTATTTACACACCGATGGTTAACGTTAAACTTTATTTACATTGATGGTTAACGTTAAACTGTATTTACACTCTGATGGTTAACATTAAACTTTATTTACACTGATGGTTAACGTTAAACTTTATTTACACTCTGATGGTTAACGTTAAACTTTATTTACACTCTGATGGTTAACGTTAAACTTTATTAACACTGTAATGGTTAACGTTAAACTTTATTTACACTCTGATGGTTAAAGTTAAACTGTATTTACACACCGATGGTTAACGTTAAACTTTATTTACACTCTGATGGTTAACGTTAAACTTTATTTACACTCTGATGGTTAACGTTAAACTTTATTTACATTGATGGTTAACGTTAAACTGTATTTACACTCTGATGGTTAACATTAAACTTTATTTACACTGATGGTTAACGTTAAACTTTATTTTCACTCTGATGGTTAACGTTAAACTTTATTTACACTCTGATGGTTAACGTTAAACTTTATTAACACTGTAATGGTTAACGTTAAACTTTATTTACACTCTGATGGTTAAAGTTAAACTGTATTTACACACCGATGGTTAACGTTAAACTTTATTTACACTCTGATGGTTAACGTTAAACTTTATTTACATTGATGGTTAACGTTAAACTGTATTTACACTCTGATGGTTAACATTAAACTTTATTTACACTGATGGTTAACGTTAAACTTTATTTACACTCTGATGGTTAACGTTAAACTTTATTTACACTCTGATGGTTAACGTTAAACTTTATTAACACTGTAATGGTTAACGTTAAACTTTATTTACACTCTGATGGTTAAAGTTAAACTGTATTTACACACCGATTGTTAACGTTAAACTTTATTTACACTCTGATGGTTAACGTTAAACTGTATTTACACTCTGATGGGTAACGTTAAAACTTTATTTACACTCTGATGGTTAACGTTAAACTGTATTTACACTCTGATGGTTAACGTAAAACTTTATTTACACTCTGATGGTTAACGTTAAACTGTATTTACACTCTGATGGTTAACGTTAAACTTTATTAACACTCTGATGGTTAACGTTAAACTGTATTTACACTCTGATGGTTAACGTTAAACTTTATTTACACTGTGATGGTTAACGATAAACTGTATTTACACTCTGATGGTTAACATTAAACTTTATTAACACTGATGGTTAACGTTAAACTTTATTTACATTGATGGTTAACGTTAAACTGTATTTACACTCTGATGGTTAACATCAAACTTTATTTACACTGATGGTTAACGTTAAACTTTATTTACACTCTGATGGTTAACGTTAAACTTAATTTACACTCTGATGGTTAAAGTTAAACTGTATTTACACACCGATGGTTAACGTTAAACTTTATTTACACTCTGATGGTTAACGTTAAACTGTATTTACACTCTGATGGGTAACGTTAAAACTTTATTTACACTCTGATGGTTAACGTTAAACTTTATTTACACTCTGATGGTTAACGTTAAACTGTATTTACACTCTGATGGTTAACGTTAAACTTTATTTACACTGATGATTAACGTTAAACTGTATTTACACTCTGATGGTTAACGTTAAACTTTATTTACACTGTGATGGTTAACGTTAAACTGTATTTACACTGTGATGGTTAACGTTAAACTTTATTTACACTGTGATGGTTAACGTTAAACTTTATTTACACTCTGATGGTTAACGTTAAACTTTATTTACACTCTGATGGTTAACGTTAAACTTTATTTACACTGATGGTTAACATTAAACTTTATTTACACTCTGATGGTTAACGTTATACTTTATTTACACTGATGGTTAATGTTAACCTTTATTAACACTCTGATGGTTAACGTTAAAGTTTATTAACACTCTGATGGTTAACGTTAAACTTTATTTACACTCTGATGGTTAACGTTAAACTTTATTAACACTGTAATGGTTAACGTTAAACTGTATTTACACTCTGATGGGTAACGTTATTTACATTCTGATGGTTAACGTTAAACTGTATTTATACTCTGATGGTTAACGTTAAACTTTATTTACACTCTGATGGTTAACGTTAAACTGTATTTACACTCTGATGGTTAACGTTAAACTTTATTAACACTGATGGTTAACGTTAAACTTTATTTACATTGATGGTTAACGTTAAACTGTATTTACACTCTGATGGTTAACATTAAACTTTATTTACACTGATGGTTAACGTTAAACTGTATTTACACTCTGATGGTTAACATTAAACTTTATTTACACTGATGGTTAACATTAAACTTTATTTACACTGATGGTTAACGTTAAACTTTATTAACACTGTAATGGTTAACGTTAAACTTTATTTACACTCTGATGGTTAACGTTAAACTTTATTTACATTGATGGTTAACGTTAAACTGTATTTACACTCTGATGGTTAACGTTAAACTTTATTTACACTCTGATGGTTAACGTTAAACTTTATTAACACTGTAATGGTTAACGTTAAACTTTATTTACACTCTGATGGTTAAAGTTAAACTGTATTTACACACCGATGGTTAACGTTAAACTTTATTTACATTGATGGTTAACGTTAAACTGTATTTACACTCTGATGGTTAACATTAAACTTTATTTACACTGATGGTTAACGTTAAACTTTATTTACACTCTGATGGTTAACGTTAAACTTTATTTACACTCTGATGGTTAACGTTAAACTTTATTAACACTGTAATGGTTAACGTTAAACTTTATTTACACTCTGATGGTTAAAGTTAAACTGTATTTACACACCGATGGTTAACGTTAAACTTCATTTACAATCTGATGGTTAACGTTAAACTTTATTTACACTGATGATTAACGTTAAACTGTATTTACACTCTGATGGTTAACGTTAAACTTTATTTACACTGTGATGGTTAACGTTAAACTGTATTTACACTGTGATGGTTAACGTTAAACTTTATTTACACTGTGATGGTTAACGTTAAACTTTATTTACACTCTGATGGTTAACGTTAAACTTTATTTACACTCTGATGGTTAACGTTAAACTTTATTTACACTGATGGTTAACGTTAAACTTTATTTACACTCTGATGGTTAACGTTATACTTTATTTACACTGATGGTTAATGTTAACCTTTATTAACACTCTGATGGTTAACGTTAAAGTTTATTAACACTCTGATGGTTAACGTTAAACTTTATTTACACTCTGATGGTTAACGTTAAACTTTATTAACACTGTAATGGTTAACGTTAAACTGTATTTACACTCTGATGGGTAACGTTATTTACATTCTGATGGTTAACGTTAAACTGTATTTATACTCTGATGGTTAACGTTAAACTTTATTTACACTCTGATGGTTAACGTTAAACTGTATTTACACTCTGATGGTTAACGTTAAACTTTATTAACACTGATGGTTAACGTTAAACTTTATTTACATTGATGGTTAACGTTAAACTGTATTTACACTCTGATGGTTAACATTAAACTTTATTTACACTGATGGTTAACGTTAAACTGTATTTACACTCTGATGGTTAACATTAAACTTTATTTACACTGATGGTTAACATTAAACTTTATTTACACTGATGGTTAACGTTAAACTTTATTAACACTGTAATGGTTAACGTTAAACTTTATTTACACTCTGATGGTTAACGTTAAACTTTATTTACATTGATGGTTAACGTTAAACTGTATTTACACTCTGATGGTTAACGTTAAACTTTATTTACACTCTGATGGTTAACGTTAAACTTTATTAACACTGTAATGGTTAACGTTAAACTTTATTTACACTCTGATGGTTAAAGTTAAACTGTATTTACACACCGATGGTTAACGTTAAACTTTATTTACATTGATGGTTAACGTTAAACTGTATTTACACTCTGATGGTTAACATTAAACTTTATTTACACTGATGGTTAACGTTAAACTTTATTTACACTCTGATGGTTAACGTTAAACTTTATTTACACTCTGATGGTTAACGTTAAACTTTATTAACACTGTAATGGTTAACGTTAAACTTTATTTACACTCTGATGGTTAAAGTTAAACTGTATTTACACACCGATGGTTAACGTTAAACTTCATTTACAATCTGATGGTTAACGTTAAACTGTATTTACACTCTGATGGTTAACGTTAAACTTTATTAACACTGATGGTTAACGTTAAACTTTATTAACACTGTAATGGTTAACGTTAAACTTTATTTACACTCTGATGGTTAACGTTAAACTTTATTTACATTGATGGTTAACGTTAAACTGTATTTACACTCTGATGGTTAACATTAAACTTTATTTACACTGATGGTTAACGTTAAACTTTATTTTCACTCTGATGGTTAACGTTAAACTTTATTTACACTCTGATGGTTAACGTTAAACTTTATTAACACTGTAATGGTTAACGTTAAACTTTATTTACACTCTGATGGTTAAAGTTAAACTGTATTTACACACCGATGGTTAACGTTAAACTTTATTTACATTGATGGTTAACGTTAAACTGTATTTACACTCTGATGGTTAACATTAAACTTTATTTACACTGATGGTTAACGTTAAACTTTATTTACACTCTGATGGTTAACGTTAAACTTTATTTACACTCTGATGGTTAACGTTAAACTTTATTAACACTGTAATGGTTAACGTTAAACTTTATTTACACTCTGATGGTTAAAGTTAAACTGTATTTACACACCGATGGTTAACGTTAAACTTTATTTACACTCTGATGGTTAACGTTAAACTGTATTTACACTCTGATGGGTAACGTTAAAACTTTATTTACACTCTGATGGTTAACGTTAAACTGTATTTACACTCTGATGGTTAACGTTAAACTTTATTTACACTCTGATGGTTAACGTTAAACTGTATTTACACTCTGATGGTTAACGTTAAACTTTATTAACACTGTAATGGTTAACGTTAAACTTTATTTACACTCTGATGGTTAACGTTAAACTGTATTTACACACCGATGGTTAACGTTCAACTTTATTTACACTCTGATGGTTAACGTTAAACTGTATTTACACTCTGATGGTTAACGTTAAACTTCATTTACACTCTGATGGTTAACGTTAAACTGTATTTACACTCTGATGGTTAACGTTAAACTTTATTTACACTGTGATGGTTAACGATAAACTGTATTTACACTCTGATGGTTAACATTAAACTTTATTAACACTGATGGTTAACGTTAAACTTTATTTACATTGATGGTTAACGTTAAACTGTATTTACACTCTGATGGTTAACATTAAACTTTATTTACACTGATGGTTAACGTTAAACTTTATTTACACTCTGATGGTTAACGTTAAACTTAATTTACACTCTGATGGTTAAAGTTAAACTGTATTTACACACCGATGGTTAACGTTAAACTTTATTTACACTCTGATGGTTAACGTTAAACTGTATTTACACTCTGATAGGTAACGTTAAAACTTTATTTACACTCTGATGGTTAACGTTAAACTGTATTTACACTCTGATGGTTAACGTTAAACTTTATTTACACTGATGATTAACGTTAAACTTTATTTACACTCTGATGGTTAACGTTAAACTTTATTTACACTGTGATGGTTAACGTTAAACTTTATTTACACTCTGATGGTTAACGTTAAACTTTATTTACACTCTGATGGTTAACGTTAAACTTTATTTACACTCTGATGGTTAACGTTATACTTTATTTACACTGATGGTTAATGTTAAACTTTATTAACACTCTGATGGTTAACGTTAAAGTTTATTAACACTCTGATGGTTAACGTTAAACTTTATTTACACTCTGATGGTTAACGTTAAACTTTATTAACACTGTAATGGTTAACGTTAAACTTTATTTACACTCTGATGGTTAACGTTAAACTGTATTTACACACCGATGGTTAACGTTAAACTTTATTAACACTGTAATGGTTAACGTTAAACTGTATTTACACTCTGATGGTTAACGTTAAACTTTATTTACACTGTGATGGTTAACGTTAAACTGTATTTACACTGTAATGGTTAACGATAAACTGTATTTACACTCTGATGGTTAACGTTAAACTTTATTTACACTGTGATGGTTAACGTTAAACTGTATTTACACTGTGATGGTTAACGTTAAACTTTATTTACACTCTGATGGTTAACGTTAAACTTTATTTACACTGATGGTTAACGTTAAACTTTATTAACACTCTGATGGTTAACGTTAAAGTTTATTAACACTCTGATGGTTAACGTTAAACTTTATTTACACTCTGATGGTTAACGTTAAACTTTATTAACACTGTAATGGTTAACGTTAAACTGTATTTACACTCTGATGGGTAACGTTAAAACGTTATTTAAATTCTGATGGTTAACGTTAAACTGTATTTACACTCTGATGGTTAACGTTAAACTTTATTTACACTCTGATGGTTAACGTTAAACTGTATTTACACTCTGATGGTTAACGTTAAACTTTATTAACACTGATGGTTAACGTTAAACTTTATTTACATTGATGGTTAACGTTAAACTGTATTTACACTCTGATGGTTAACATTAAACTTTATTTACACTGATGGTTAACGTTAAACTGTATTTACACTCTGATGGTTAACATTAAACTTTATTTACACTGATGGTTAACATTAAACTTTATTTACACTGATGGTTAACGTTAAACTTTATTAACACTGTAATGGTTAACGTTAAACTTTATTTACACTCTGATGGTTAACGTTAAACTTTATTTACATTGATGGTTAACGTTAAACTGTATTTACACTCTGATGGTTAACATTAAACTTTATTTACACTGATGGTTAACGTTAAACTTTATTTTCACTCTGATGGTTAACGTTAAACTTTATTTACACTCTGATGGTTAACGTTAAACTTTATTAACACTGTAATGGTTAACGTTAAACTTTATTTACACTCTGATGGTTAAAGTTAAACTGTATTTACACACCGATGGTTAACGTTAAACTTTATTTACACTCTGATGGTTAACGTTAAACTTTATTTACATTGATGGTTAACGTTAAACTGTATTTACACTCTGATGGTTAACATTAAACTTTATTTACACTGATGGTTAACGTTAAACTTTATTTTCACTCTGATGGTTAACGTTAAACTTTATTTACACTCTGATGGTTAACGTTAAACTTTATTAACACTGTAATGGTTAACGTTAAACTTTATTTACACTCTGATGGTTAAAGTTAAACTGTATTTACACACCGATGGTTAACGTTAAACTTTATTTACACTCTGATGGTTAACGTTAAACTTTATTTACATTGATGGTTAACGTTAAACTGTATTTACACTCTGATGGTTAACATTAAACTTTATTTACACTGATGGTTAACGTTAAACTTTATTTACACTCTGATGGTTAACGTTAAACTTTATTTACACTCTGATGGTTAACGTTAAAACTTTATTTACACTCTGATGGTTAACGTTAAACTTTATTTACACTCTGATGGTTAACGTTAAACTGTATTTACACTCTGATGGTTAACGTTAAACTTCATTTACACTCTGATGGTTAACGTTAAACTGTATTTACACTCTGATGGTTAACGTTAAACTTTATTTACACTGTGATGGTTAACGATAAACTGTATTTACACTCTGATGGTTAACATTAAACTTTATTAACACTGATGGTTAACGTTAAACTTTATTTACATTGATGGTTAACGTTAAACTGTATTTACACTCTGATGGTTTACATTAAACTTTATTTACACTGATGGTTAACGTTAAACTTAATTTACACTCTGATGGTTAAAGTTAAACTGTATTTACACACCGATGGTTAACGTTAAACTTTATTTACACTCTGATGGTTAACGTTAAACTGTATTTACACTCTGATGGGTAACGTTAAAACTTTATTTACACTCTGATGGTTAACGTTAAACTGTATTTACACTCTGATGGTTAACGTTAAACTTTATTTACACTCTGATGGTTAACGTTAAACTTTATTTACACTCTGATGGTTAACGTTAAACTGTATTTACACTCTGATGGTTAACGTTAAACTTTATTTACACTGATGATTAACGTTAAACTTTATTTACACTCTGATGGTTAACGTTAAACTTTATTTACACTGATGGTTAACGTTAAACTTTATTAACACTCTGATGGTTAACGTTAAACTTTATTAACACTCTGATGGTTAACGTTAAACTTTACTTACACTCTGATGGTTAACGTTAAACTTTATTAACACTGTGACGTTAAACTTTATTTACACTGTGATGTTAACGTTAAAACTTTATTTACACTCTGATGGTTAACGTTAAACTGTATTTACACTCTGATGGTTAACGTTAAACTGTATTTACACTCTGATGGTTAACGTTAAACTTTATTTACACTCTGATGGTTAACGTTAAACTGTATTTACACTCTGATGGTTAACGTTAAACTTTATTTACACTGATGGTTAACGTTAAACTTTATTTACACTCTGATGGTTAACGTTAAACTTTATTTACACTGATGGTTAACGTTAGACTGGGTCATTAATCTGTGGTGAGAACCGTGAGGGGGTCAGTACGGATCACGGATTGACAGTCCGTTACACCACAATGGTTCATCTTCTGTTTCCTCCGTCTTACCGAGTTCAGCCATGGACAATATGGGTGACGTGTCTCCGTCGCTGAAGGAGCAATATGGGAAGAAGTTGCCATTGGATCCGTAGTCGCACAGAGGCTCCGGTTTGATGCCGTTAACATCGAGTCCAGACTGATCCGGGGACGACTGGATGTCCAGGTAGAATCCACGGCCTTCTCCTCTCTCTCCTCCTCCTCCAGAGTCTGCCTGTTTGTGGAAGAGAAGGTCTTATAGATCATAGAAACATTTGGTGATCAGCATTTTGCCCCTCTGAAAAGTCAAAAACACAGACCTTGGACGATACTGATCCTCCTTCAGGAGAGTTTTGTTCCATGTAGCCTCCCAGCTCGATCGGCAGCTCCGTGAGGCCGAAGTGAGGGGACAGCGGCTCGGCCTCGCCCGGGGACGGGGTGCCGAGGCTGGGGTGGGACAGGAGGACGGGACCCTGCTGCTGCTGCTGCTGCTGCTGCTGGAGGCGGTGCTTCTGCACCTCAGCATGCAAACTATCTCGCTGCTTCTTGGACATGCGACCAAACTTTACAGCTGTGATTGAAGTAGAAGAGAGGGGAACAAGAACACATTAAGTCAGGAGGGATGTGTTCAGCGGTGATAACACCAAGCTTAGTCGAGCAGAGAGTGAAGAGCGATGGTAACAAGGTCACCCATAGGACTCAGAGTCTACAGGTGAATGCTGATTTATATCTGATATCTGGTCACACACACACACACACGGATGGATTACTGAACAGGCACCAATGTCACTCAAAGAGACACGTACAGACCAGAAAGTTACTCCAAAAAATTACCAAAAAGGGACAAAGAGGTGCAAAGTGACCACAGAGAGACACACACAAACTACAAAGGGACACACAATGACTACAAAGAGAGTCTAAACAAATATCAAGTCTGTGTGTCTTGTTCCTGTGGAGGAGACGTGGTGAGGCCTTTAGCATGTCTGTGATCAGCAGAACATTGTCTCACAATGTGTCCATCAAACAGAAAGAAGTGACACAGATATCAAGTCTTCATCGAGCACGTTACTGTATTAAAACTGAACAGGACCACAGACAACATGTTGCAGAGAGCCAGACTCTTCTGCTCTGCCGTCTTGCAAAATACTGACCGCCAGATGTTTCTGCAGGTGTGTGTGTGTGTGTGTGTGTCTCACCGTCTCGGGACATGCCCACAGTCAGACATTTCTGCAGACGGCAGTGTTGGCAGCGGTTGCGGCTGGTTCGGTCGATCACACAGTTTTTCTGCCGAGGACACGAGTAGGCGGCGTTACTCTGCTGACTCCGCCTGAAGAAGCCCTGAGAGACGAGGGAGTTATATTTAACAGCTGTTATTTTTAGATACAGAGTTCAGTCAGTCAGGGACACGTGGTCACTGTTAAAAAGATATTACAGCTTTTTTGACGGATGTTATGTGACTTCACTTTTCTACCGTCTCCGTGAATAAGATCCTCTCTCTCTCTCTCTCTCTCTCTCTCTCTCTCTCTCTCTCTCTCTCTCTCGTGTTTGTACACAGATAAATCTCCATCAGCTGCTCGTTGGCTGTGGAATGAGCCTCTGGCTGCAAGCAGCAGCTGCTGTGGCTGCACACACACACTTGTCTGGGGAAGCGTTGTAACCGGGAGAAGCTTTTCTGTGCCAAACGGTTGTGACTGATGGTCCAAAACCCAGCGTCAAATGTTTCCCTCTGATCCTGTTTAATGAGACTCCACGTCACCATCTGATGCACCGTTACTGTGACGTGACGGTGGAAAGACGTCTGGTAGCCTCTGATTGTTCAAACTTTAAAAAGAAGCTGACAAACTACTCATGTTGTCGTTCATCTCAGTAGATCCTGATTCAGACGACATGTTTCTGTCCAAGTCAGCTGGAATGAACTCATCGCGTCACCAACAATGTGAAGTAATATCAGCAGCATTAGAAAGGACAGCATCACACTGAATGACATGTCAGAGGCCCGAGTACAGAGAGGGACGAGGATCCTTACCTTACAGCCCTCGCAGGTGATCACCCCGTAGTGGATTCCTGATGACTTATCTCCACAGATCTTACAGGGAATGATTTCAATCTGAGCTGCAGACACACAGAGAGAGAGAGCGTCAGGACGTCACGCTCACGTCCACAGACATCCGTCACAAAGACGGAGAC
>NW_027466569.1:1115000-1187500 GCF_050575085.1 Anarhichas minor | reverse complement strand
GCATGTGTAATTAAATTCAGAGCTCCGTATGAAGACTTGAACCTCGCCGAGTTTCCCCCGTGGACGCTGCAGACGCTCCCTGCATTGATACCACTGTGTGTGCGGTTTGTGTAATTAGCGGTGCGGCGGCGCTACGTGGCGGCTAATGAGCCGGGAAGGATTTCAATAGAGCCACCGCCGGTTTACGGTGTTTACTCCGGAATGTTAAAGCTCGGGCCAAAACAAGTCCCTGATGGATAAATTATCTGGAAACCCGGCATTCAAAAATAATAAAAGTTTCACAGAAAAAAAGAAGCGGATGAAAGAGGAGCGGCTGTTCAGCCACCGAGCCTTTGAAATATGACAACGTTTGTTTAGTTGTTTCGTTCTCGTCTGATTCTAGTTTTCAGGGTTCACTGTTCTGTCGAGTCTTTTGCTTCAGGAGCTCATGTCTCTCTTGGTCTTCTTCACCAGTGAGGGTGAATACAGATGTTGTACCGGACCGTTGTGCTTTTGATTTATCAGTCCGTCTAGGTTCAGATCCTCACAGTCTTAGAGATCAAGGGACAAGCTCCGACATCTTGGAGGGACCTCGGAGTAGAGGCGCTGATCCTTCAGGTTTAAAAGAGACCAGCTCAGGTTTTTCTGGGCTACATCAAAACTGGTAAGAGTCCCCGAAGGTAGACCCAGACCATGCTTGGAGGGGGTTTCATATCTGGTCTTTCTGGGAACGCCTCGGGGTTTAATCAAGGAGAGCTGGAGAGAGACCTCTGGAAGACCATGCTAAGGCCCAGGCATCCAATCACCAAGCGGGGCTTAACTACTTTCCCTCTGACTTCCTGTTTGGATGCCGGTAGAAGTGGCAGGAACGGACTTTTTTTTTAATACGATGAACTAAATCATTTTCCCCTCCTCCTCCTCATTCAACAGAAAGGAATCCATTCATTCCCCGTTATTTACATCTGATTGTTGATCCACCGGCTCATCAGCCGAGTTGACCCTCGACCCCGGAGAAGAGGAAGATGATGAATGGATTAAGTGATTCTCTTCTGGCTCTCTAGTTTTTTCACACCGGACTAAAGGAGGTCTGGTACCGAGTACGTTTTCTCGTCACTGAAGCTGGTTGCTGATTGGTCCCCAGCAGGCCGGTGGACAGCCTGCTCTCTCCTGACCCTGTAGTCCAGACCCTAAGCTCCGCCTCCTGGGCTGTGGCCGGCCCGCTGCCGCCCAACTCCACCTGCTCCGGTCAGGAGGTCTCGTCTGACCCCCCGACAACCTCCACATGTGGCTCATCAGCCTCTCGTGAGGTCATGTGACGGGTAGAAGCAGACTGATGCTTGTTGTTTTTTTAGCCGTCGCTTCAGGGGAGAAGTGATGTCACCAGTGATGTCCCCCCCCCCCCCCCGCAGAGAACAGTTAAATAATCTCCTGGCTGTTGTAATCCTGTGACATAACAGGCTGGCTAAACGCCTCCTGCGGCGCTTTCTCACAGACTGAAGCTGAAGCAGATTTAAACACACACACACACACACACACACACACACACACACACACACACACATATTAACACACACACACACACACGGAAAATACAGATTTGAACGGTGTGTGAGTGTTTCTTGCTCGAAGAGAAGCCCTCACACACTGTGTTTAAGTGAAGGGCATTAAAGTCAGGATGAATATACCGAAGCTTTGTTATTTTTAAAACATGTCAGTCAGCACTAACTCCTCTTCACAGAGTCCGGTCTCTACAAAGCTCCCACACAAAGTCAGGTTTGGCTTCCTGTCAGAGGTGCTGATGGATTCTAATAAACGGAGATCTGATGTGTGCCTCCTCACTGAGAGGTCGTCTGAGGGAAGAATTATCTGTGAAATTAAAATATTGAATGATGTTTCAGACACAAGATTTCAAAGTCACATAGTTTCCCGTTTAAACACTAATGTAAGATTTAGAATAACGGTGGAGTGTAAATCGTTCACTCATCTATCAGTTATCTTCACATTATGAAACAAGCTCCACTACAATTCATCAAAAGTAGTACAATAAATAAAAGTCATATCCAGACGGCGAGCGTTGACTCTCTGCAGAGAGAACCAAGAGGCTCTGCTGTGATTCCTCCAGCAGAGGGCAGTCCTACTGCAGCAAACACAGGAGGACCTCGAACTCTCTGGCTTCATCACAGTATATACACCTACATATGTTTATATATTTATAGATGTATATATACCTCATATCTCATACCTCATATCTCATACCTCATACCTCATATCTCATACCTCATATCTCATACCTCATATCTCATACCTCATATCTCATACCTCATATCTCATATCTCATACCTCATACCTCATTCCTCATATATCATACCTCATATCTCATACCTCATATCTCATACCTCATATCTCATACCTCATTCCTCATATATCATACCTCATATCTCATACCTCATATCTCATATCTCATATCTCATACCTCATACCTCATATCTCATATCTCATATATCATACCTCATATCTCATACCTCATATCTCACACCTCATATATCCTACCTCATATATCATATCACATACCTCATACCTCATATCTCATACCTCATACCTCATTCCTCATACCTCATATCTCATACCTCATATCTCATACCTCATATCTCATACCTCATATCTCATATCTCATATCTCATATATCATACCTCATATCTCATACCTCATATCTCATACCTCATATATCCTACCTCATATATCATATATCATACCTCATATCTCATACCTCATTCCTCATATATCATACCTCATATCTCATACCTCATATATCATACCTCATACCTCATTCCTCATATCTCATACCTCATATCTCATATCTCATGCCTCATACCTCATATCTCATGCCTCATATCTCATATCTCATACCTCATACCTCATTCCTCATATCTCATATCTCATACCTCATATCTCATATCTCATACCTCATATCACACTCGATCTGTCTGACTGACAATCCCCAGAATAGCATTCACACGGTGAGTGAAGGAGTCCAGTTTTCAGACTCAGACTTTCCAGACAGTAAACAGAAAAATACACACATGTACACAACTAAACACTGACACACACACAGATCTGTTAATCCCTCTGAAACTAACACACACACACATTCAGAGACGCGTTGAGGACAAACTGAGACACAGTGGAGCATCTTCTCAGACAGAACAATGAACAATAAAAAACATCTTTGATGGAACTTCAACAGCAACAAAGAAGGAAAAGTTAAGAAACTGTGAAGTCAGAATGAAATCATACAGATAATAAACATGAACGCATCAGGATCCTCACACACACACACACACACACACACACACACACTCACACACTCTTACCTTTCATGGCAGAAATCACAAAATACATATTTATAATCCAGACTTATGGAGGATCAGCAGCGTGTGATCAGCAGCAGCTCTCTCTCAGCTCTGACATCCTCGGCTGCTTTCTGCACCACATGAGGATCCATGTGACCGTGACATCAGCACCCCCCCTCCCCCCCATGCCCCGCCCTCTGACTGGCATGGCTGTTAGCCAATCAGAAGAGAGAGGACGTCTCAAACTCAAATTCAAGGAAAATGTCAACATTTTTTATATGCTTATTTGTTTTCTTGTGGAAAGTCACATGAAAATGTTGATATCAATCTCCATAATATAATTGATATGATCTTTAATTATTTCTATTTATTTACAGTCCTGAAGTGTTTTAATCACTTTTTAACCAGTTCGACCACGTAAAGCTGTTTCTACCTTTGTTTTGAGAAGTGATGCATAAATGACGTTTATTATGATATTAATGTATTCATTGCTCTCGTGTCTTTGCCTGTAGCCTGCTAACATTGTCCGACAACCAGCAGAGACTCCTCCCAGTCAACAAATAGTCTGATCCAGAAACTCACTAATGTTCTTATAATAAACCAGATTAATGTTCACACCGTTCTTTTCGCTCAGAATTCATGCAGGATGAACAGGATTCATGTTTATTTGTGCGAGCTGAAATAAGGCATTTACAACTGTACACCAAAAAATGATTTGATCAGTCAGTGAGTACAGTCACTCATTTTGCATCCGAAGTCATTTATACTACTTAAGGATACGTTTTTTGTAAGACCGGGAATTGTCTTGTCAGATGTTTAAAAAGCTGTGATGAAAGCCGATCATTGTTAAGAACCTCCTCCTGATCGTCACTGACATCGTTGAATAAGAAAAGGAAGAAATAAACGATATCGTATCCGTCTGTGGCCTCGCACCGATAGAGCCAAACTCCATTCACAAAGTAAGCATTTTAAAAGTTGTTTGCTTGTAGTTCTGCTGACAGAACTGAGAAAGTATTAATTCAGAGTTTTTTACAAATTGTCATCATTATTATATAGTTAATTCGGCATCCTTTTTTATTCGTTTAATGCCGTTATCTCACAGCTAAATGTCTTTATTTGTGGATACTGCTGTATGAATACATGCGCCTCTGGATGATGTTTTGCACCAACACAGGACGCTGTTTGGTTTTCCGACATATCTGTGACTTTCACAACATGTACGAAGCAGCAATGGAGGTTATTTCAGCCGTGGTTCATGAAATAAATATGACAGTTGGTGTCCACATGGACGCAGACGTCTTCAGGGGAATGTCTCACTTTCTCAAATATTCTCAACTTCTCTTTTGCATTTCTTAAAATATTCCCATTTCTTTGTCTCCGGAAACAGATCAGCACATTATGTCTCTCGGCCTCATGTGTTGCTACAAAACCAACCAAACAAAGGTTACAAAAAATAAATCACTTTTCCTCACCAGGACGAACTGAGCAGCATCACGACGGACATGAAAACAAGACGCGAGCTGCTTGTGCTGCCTCCTTTCATCACAAAACAAACAGTTCAAAGGAAAGAAGAAGGCGTGAAGAGGGAGGAAGGAAGGAGGCATGAAGAGGGAGGAAGGAAGGAGGCATGAAGAGGGAGGAAGGAAGGAGGCATGATGCAGACGGCAAAGGGACACGAACACACCACAGAGTCACACAGCAGAAGCATCACATCCAAACCTGAAGATATCAGCTGAGAACCACAAACAGACTGCTTCACACAACTGTCCCTCGTTCCTCAGCTCAAACTCACACATTCTCCTTCACTTATGTACGTTTTATTCAATAACTAATAATCTCATCTGAGGAGAGAAAACATTCAGGTGTTCCACCGGCATCAGATCTCATCAGCTGATCACCAATTCAAATCTCACCAATCGTTTGTCTGAATGACGCAATTTGAAGTTGTTTTGCATTCATTAAAAACGCCGTTCTTGCTTTTCTGAGTGTCGTTTGTACGTCTTGTAGTCCGTGCTGACTGATATGTAACGCATGGTGAATATGGAGAGACTTCTCTACTGTGGACGGGTCAAACAAACACTGGACTGGTGTCCCAAAGTCTTGCTGTTTGTCTTGTTACTCTGTTTCTGTGCATAATTACTTTACCTTCTTTTTCCAAAGCCCAAGAACAAGGAGTCAGACTCTCTTAAACAATATTTAATGCAAACGTAGTCATTTTGAACCAGAACCTTCAGTATTTGTGTCGAGAAGATTGTGAAAACTAAACACTGAGTCTTAAAAAATATTAACTAAACTGCATTTTCGGTTACGATTCGAGGGAAGCGTATTTTCTTTATCGGATTGCGGTCGCAGTTTTAAACACGTAGTTATCGTTGGAAATCAAAACAAAACAAACAACAGAATGAAACTATTTGGTTATGTTTAGCAAAACATCAACGTTTGGCTTAAAATACGTGTTTGTGAAGTGAGTTAAATTGCATACGTAACGTTAAAAATAAGTTACATAATGACACGAACAGCAGTCTCCTGGGTGAAAGTTCTGATTAGAATACGTAGTTCACAACGCAGTTTTTGTCAGATTAAGTCATTGTTTTAATCTAATCTGTCCGATGCATATTTAATAATCATTGAAGCAAACATGAGTATCGTATTGGACTTGACTGGACGGATACTCAATGTTGAAAGACTCAGATTGGGCTCCTAACGTAAACTTTAAGGTTTATAACTTTAATCTTTCATGCCTTTAATTGACCTGCTGTATCATCACCTCCACTAGAACAGTATGCTGCCTAAGTGCTCTTGAGCAATGCCTCTAGCTCCCATGTTGCTGCAGTGGATCTGTGCAGTCTTTAAATAAAGCGAAAGCACTGAAGTGCAGCCAGAGCTAACAGGACACTTCAACACCACCACCTGAAACAAATCCCAGGCTGAGCTCTGGAGCTCCGTTTGAATCCATTAATCCTGAAAACGGGCGGCTGAGGGAGGAAACCGAGGAGCAGCCGGAGCTTCATTCTTCCTCCAAATTGGCAGAACAGGGGTCCGCTTACTTGTTCGGATAATGCCTCCACAGCGCTTTCTCCCTCCGATCGTCCCACACACACCGACGACTACGGGAAGGATCTCACATTCATTACCCGTCCTCATCAGCTCTGATGAGAGAGACTCTAGTCTGCTGCAGTTCCCTCGTCACACATCCATCCTCATCTCGTCTGTGGTGAAACGCTGGAGAACCGCTTCTAATGAGAGGAACCGTCGTCTCAGTGCACCGCAGAGAGACGTTCACTCATCTGGTGAATGTGTTTCAGTTCAGCTGAGACCACCGTTCTCCGAAGGGTCAGTTCACAAAATCACACAAAGAAATGATTCAAATGACTGAACCTCTGGAGGCTTCTTCTGCTTTAAAACTAGCAGGAAGTGACATGAACTGCTGTAACACAAGCGAACACAGAGTAGAAGCTGAGACGCTGATGGATTATTGAGATTATTATCACACAGAGTAAGCTGACCTTTTTCTGAATGCTGAACAATTCTGATTGGTCGAGTTCTTTTTCCCTCTTACCCGGGGCCGGGTAAGAGGGAAGCAGACTTAGGGTTTAAACAGACGTCTTCCAGCTCTTCCTGATGAACCCTGAGGCGTTCCCAGAACAGACCAGATACATGATCCCCCCGCTGTGTTCTGGGTCTTCCCCCGGGGCCCTGAGAACCTCTAAAGGGAGGAGGAGTGCAGGAGGATCCTGATGAGATGATAAACCACCTCATGGTATCAACCAGCACTTTTAAAAATCTGCATCTGAGAGCCGCTGGCGGGTAGATGAGCCTGGCTAACAGCTGATAACGTGTCACTTGATTAAGTTTTTATATGTTTTCAGGCGAGACAGAAACCAATATGTGGTCATTTTATCCAAATAACGCCTGTTTGGGAACGTCTTGCAACGTTTTACAGGCATATACATAAATATATAGAATATATAACGATGGACTGAAGGACTCGTTCAGGTCCTTAAAAGGTGCTTCCTGGGACCAAACGTTGGGATGGAAACAGTAGAAGTGAACTTAGTTGAACCGTTGAAAGTTCACATCTCACCAACTCGGCATTAATTTGTCTTTTGAGAAACAAAGTCTTAATTACTCGGTATGATTAACATCACCTCCCTGTCAGCTGTTTTTCAACACATAGATAATCGATATGAACGGCTGAAGAGAACCACCTCTACCTGCTCATCTCTGAACACACCTCAACACGTTCACTCAAACAATCAGACTGTGAATCAAACGGGGCCGATACCAACACTAAGGATTCTGGGAAGTGAGTCCAGCACCAGAGTAGCAGTGTATGAAAGAGAAACAGTGAACTTACATGTGTGTGTCTTCTTCACAGCTGGAGACAAACCTGCAACACACAAAACAAGATAATGTTCAGATGCAGATCAGGTGGTTCCTGTTGGTCTTCAGGTTCTGGTGGAGTTCTTGAGAGACAAAGTGAAACCTGAGTTACAATCACAATGACATTAGTGAGACCGGTTCACCTCCAGACCTCCTGTCCCGACACAAAGGGGACCGGTTCACCTCCTGACCGGTTGTACAGGGATCTGGCTGATTGCTTTAAACCTTCACATGTGGTCTCTGTAATCAAGTAGTCGATGATCTCAATGAAACATGAGGACTTACACATGAAATGAAAACATGAAGAATGTATCATCTCCATCGTGTACATGACCTGATCTCCCCCCCGTATTCCTCCCAGCCGTGACATCACACCTGCTGTTTGAAATGATGACATTTCATCACATTCAAAGAGAGTTGGTAAAACCCACGAGGAGGAGGACCGGCTTCATTCTTCATCTCCGAGTGTCGTCAGTCCGAATGTGCGGCTGATTATTTGGGGTTTAAACGTCCCACAGCAGAGAGAGAGAGACGGGGCTCGTCGTCTGGCTGATCTCCAGGAGGCCGCGGGGGGCCGGAGGCGGTCCTGGGGCCAAAATCTGTCGGGGCCACGGTGACTCGCTCCTCCAGTGACGGTCCGCTCGCTCGGCCCATCTGGACGAGTTCCCTTATTGTGTGTGTATGTGTGTGTGTGTGTATGTGTGTGTGTGTGTCTGTGTGTGTGTGTGTGTGTCTGTGTGTGTATGTGTGTGTGTGTGTCTGTGTGTGTATGTGTGTGTGTGTGTGTGTGTCTGTGTCTGAGTGTGTGTGTGTGTGTGTGTGTGTGTGTGTATGTGTGTGTGTGTGTGTGTGTGTCTGTGTCTGAGTGTGTATGTGTGTGTGTGTGTCTGTGTCTGAGTGTGTATGTGTGTGTGTGTGTGTGTGTGTCTGTGTCTGAGTGTGTGTGTGTATGTGTGTGTGTGTGTGTGTGTGTCTGTGTCTGAGTGTGTGTGTGTGTGACACTTTTAAAAAGTTCAGTCTGAACTGCAGGTCATCATATTGAAATGAAGGCTGCAGCGTCACACTATTAAATACAGAGAGAAACAATAAATGTACCTAATTATGATGTTTTATTCATGAAGCAAACTAAATCTGAATAAATTATTGTGAAGGAGCAACATTTTAGGTTGTTGAGAAGATACAATAGAAAACATTTTTCCCCTCACAGCACTGTTCTTCACTGAAGCACCTTTCTACTGACAGACTGGAAGATCTGGTTCCTCTCTGTCAAGTTTAAATTCTTTGCTTGACGTTTTGAGTTATGCCTCTGCACCTCGCCCGCCATTTTTCTTTTTCTAAGGCAACATTTATACTTAACATCATGCTGTATTGAAGAAGACTTGAAACTAGAGATTGAGACCATAAACTCATGTTTACAATGTTTACTGAGGTAATAAATCAAGAGAGAAGTAGAGTAATTTTCTCATAGACTTCTATACAACCAGAGGAGTCGCCCCCTGGTGGACACGAGAGAGAATGCAGGTTTTATCACATGTCCCAGGTTGCCACCTGGTTACAAGTGATACTCAAATTCACGGTGCTATCAGCGGCAACAAACTATTATTTGTGAATTCTCGTGTCAGTTCTTTTAAATCAGGACTTAAGACTTCCCTGTTTGCATCTTATCTATTTAAAGTTGGGACTATTCGTTCATTCTCTGTTTTTATCCGGTTTTTTTATTCTTTTGAATATCTCACGTAATCGTGTGTTTCTTTTCTTAAAGCACTTTGATGTTTCTTGCTGTTTGAAAGCTGTTAGAACCTACAAACAAACTGTTCCTTCCTCTCCTGAACCACATCACGAGGCTCAGCCGTTGGTCCCCTCATGTCACAATAAACCGTGATGGATCGTTCATGTAACAGACACGTCTGAATGTCACTGTTACACATCCAGAGAAGACAAGCCATGTTACGTATTGCATGTGTGAAAAGGCTCATGATGATTGTGAATCCGTTTGCAACAGCAAGACGCCTCTCAGTGCAAGAAGAACTGTCATCACGGGGATCCTCCACGTTTACTACAGTCTGCTCTCTGCCAGCGACTCAGATGAGAAGTCTGTTTGCAAATGTCTTTATTTTCTGAAATGAGATCTTTTAAAACAAAGATGAAATCCTGGTAAACTCGTGTACTATGTCTCTGGTACAGATCACCTCTCCTGTCAAGTCTCCTCCCATCAGCCATCTGGTCGTCTGCCATCACACACACACACACACGCACGCACGCACGCACGCACGCACGCACACGCACGCACACACACGCACGCACACGCACGCACGCACGCACGCACGCGCACGCACGCACACGCACGCACGCACGCACGCACGCGCACGCACGCACGCACGCACACACATGCACGCACGCACGCACGCACACGCACGCACGCACGCACACGCACGCACGCACACACACGCACGACAGGCTGTTCCATCACTGTGGCCCAGCCTGTGGAGGCAGACATGCAGCGCTGCGTCTCCTTCAGTCCTTCCAGTCACCTGAGGCCAACAGAACTCTGTCTCTGACGATATTTATTGTTTCTAAATAGTTTTATCTTTGAGTTTCTCCACTAGATTCAGGAATCTCTTTAAAAATAGTACAATGTCACATTGTGTGTGCGTCCTGCATCCTTGATCCTGTTCAGAGTCCGTTAGTATTGAGTGTCTGACACAGAGGCTGGTCTGAGTAGAACTATAAGCTTGATATGTTATCAGAACCTCATGTTTAGGTGCTGAGTAAACTCAGGCAAAAAATGAAAACATGAACAGCAGCACGAGATATGAAATGTTGATTAAATCTGTTTATGACACATTAAAATAATCACCTGACACATCTCACTTCACAGGAGCCTCTTGATCCAAATACAGGAAGTTCAACTTTTGTGCATTTGTTTTGTGACTCCTGAATCTGATGTGAGATCAGCTGACAGTATAAATTTGTTCTGCTGCTGGAAATAAAAGCGAGTGTTGATTAATCTATAAACTGTTACAGTTTAAATGTATACTTCTGATGATGAAAAACAATCTTTCATAGCTTCTGATTAAAACAAGCTGAACTTATTAAAAGTAAAGAATCATGTCTTTATGTCCTGAGAGTCTGAACACCACGAAGAAGAAACTGCTGCTGCTTCAGCTCTGAGGAATCACTTTGAACCTCCAGCTGACTCCCAAAGGGACGAACCGCACAACGCGGCAAATCAACACGTTTGTGATTGTGACTGACAGCAGTTTGTCCTCAAACTGTCCCTGACGGAGTTTAATACAAACAGAGTATTAAAGACGAAGGAAGGAAAGGTGACCGATTGGAGCTCATGGGGACATGATGAACGTCCCCCGAGGGCCACAGAAGGTCATTCATGTGTTTTTTGGTTTCCAGGTCATTGTGGTAGAGAAATGGAGCAGCCTTGTTATAGTGAGTAAGTGATGCTAATACCTGCATGCTAACAGACAAAGCTAACATGCTGATGCACTAATGAGCACTGAACATGAAATGGAGTTGACAGCTCAATGTGCTCCTGATGGCGTCGGATAAGAGCTGAAGCTTCACCGCCTCCTGATCTCATCTGCTTCCTGCCAGAGGACTCAAACACACGCTGTGGTATTACTGAGAAGACCTGAGCTGAGGTGTAACGCAACCAGAAGAAGAAGGTAGAAATAAAGGATCCAGTTGATTTTATTGATCATCAAACGTTGACCTGGAAAACAACTTGATCTACTGCGGCTGCAAAAAGCCTCATCAGCAGAAAAAAACACCCGCTCTGTTTCCAAGTTCAGCGAGGCGACGTTTATCTGCAGCGACCTGTGACTGCTTCCAAAAATGAATCCTGCCTGCACACACACACACACACACACACACACACACACACACACACACACACACACACACTTCATATTTCAAAGACATGGTAATAGGCGTTGTCATCAAGCACCTACAAGGCTTTATCATGGAATCTAGGCCAGATTAGAATATTCATGAGCTCTGCCCTTTCCTACTGGAGGCTGCAGGAGGAGAAGGAGCTGCTTCAGCTCGAAGAAATACAGAAACCCAGAAAGCTTTAGTGTGTCGGCAGGTGGCAAGACAATGAGTGAACAACCTGAGAGAGAGAGAGAGACTCATCTCTGCTGCAGAGTCTTCTGTTTCTAGTCTGTTGTCAATCGGCATTTTGAAATGTTGCAAAAAACAAATGTGAATTGTGTGTTTCCATCAACTGGATTGAAGCGAATAATCCCGACTACAGTGTAGTTTGGTCAGTAGTTGGCGCTATAGGCAACACTTTACTCGGCTGTAATCCAGCAGTGAAGAAGTAGAAGAAGAAGAAGAAGAAGAAGACGTCATCTAAACATCTACAAGAGAAAAGTGGAGAGTAATATACATAATACATAATATATCCAGAACCCGAACCCAGAAACAGCTAATTAATCATGTGAGTTAAATGTTCGCTACTTCAGCAAAGGCATTTCCATTTCCTGTTTACTTCATCAACTCTTTAAAAACACATCAAGTGAGAGAAAAACTTGTTTTATTGAATATTTCCCTTTCAATACTTTTCTAAGGAGATTCAAAATATGCACAAAAATATGTGAGTCTCTTCGTGGTCGTGAGTCTTCGTGGTCGTTGTGAGTCTTCGTGGTCATTGTGAGTCTTTGTGGTCGTTGTGAGTCTCTTCGTGGTCATTGTGAGTCTTCGTGGTCGTTGTGAGTCTCTTCGTGGTCATTGTGAGTCTTTGTGGTCGTTGTGAGTCTCTTCGTGGTCATTGTGAGTCTTTGTGGTCATTGTGGTCGTTGTGAGTCTTTGTGGTCGTTGTGAGTCTCTTCGTGGTCGTTGTGAGTCTTTGTGGTCGTTGTGAGTCTTTGTGGTCGTTGTGAGTCTCTTCGTGGTCATTGTGAGTCTTTGTGGTCGTTGTGAGTCTTTGTGGTCGTTGTGAGTCTCTTCGTGGTCATTGTGAGTCTTTGTGGTCATTGTGAGTCTTCGTGGTCGTTGTGAGTCTTTGTGGTCATTGTGAGTCATTGTGGTCGTTGTGAGTCTTCGTGGTCGTTGTGAGTCTTTGTGGTCATTGTGAGTCGTTGTGGTCATTGTGAGTCTTCGTGGTCATTGTGAGTCTTCGTGGTCGTTGTGAGTCTTTGTGGTCATTGTGAGTCGTTGTGGTCATTGTGAGTCTTCGTGGTCATTGTGAGTCATTGTGGTCATTGTGAGTCTTCGTGGTCATTGTGAGTCTTCGTGGTCATTGTGAGTCATTGTGGTCGTTGTGAGTCTTCGTGGTCGTTGTGAGTCTTCGTGGTCATTGTGAGTCGTTGTGGTCATTGTGAGTCTTCGTGGTCATTGTGAGTCATTGTGGTCGTTGTGAGTCTTCGTGGTCGTTGTGAGTCTCTTCGTGGTCATTGTGAGTCTTCGTGGTCATTGTGAGTCTTCGTGGTCGTTGTGAGTCTCTTCGTGGTCATTGTGAGTCTTTGTGGTCATTGTGAGTCTTCGTGGTCGTTGTGAGTCTTTGTGGTCATTGTGAGTCGTTGTGGTCGTTGTGCGTCTCTTTGTGGTCGTTGTGGATAACAGATGAAAGTGTGTGATATGTCACAGTATCCGTCTGTGATGTCACATTTACTCAGTGAACTGCTTATCTTCTTCCTCCTCTTCCTCTTCAGTGTGGTAAGACTGTCTCCTCTTCCTCCTCCTTCAGTCTGTCAGCAGATCACATGCTGACACACTGACCCAGAACCTGCAGCTCACTGCTGAAATATTCACAGCTTCACTGAAGGAGACACTGAGGGATTCACTCTGTGGGACGTGAGCAATCTGGTTACACAACAAAGGACACACCAGCGTGTTAGAATGTCTTCCTACCTCAGAACACACCCGACTGCTTGACATTGGACACATTAGACCCGGCCACATCTGGACACGACACGACGTCATTCACTGTGAACTGAACCGCGGAAGAAAAGAATCCTAAAGATTCAGGATTCAAATGTCTTCGGACACAAGCAGCAACAACCCGGAGACAACCGGTCACACTCACGGTTGTTTTCTACAGCTCAACTTGCCGAGAGCTCTGGTGCAGACGTTCATGGTCTCCAGAAGATAGATCCACTCCGATAGTCCTGATCTTCAGGTTCAAGCTCTTTGTTATCAAATGCAGCAGAACAATCCCTCCAACAATCCAACAGTACTCATTAAATATGTCCACAGGAGAAATTACTCTATATATAAAGATATAAAGAGATAACATAGTGTTAAACTTAAAGCACAGGGATAACATGCAACATATAAAATACTAAATGAAATAATATAATGTGTTGTAGGAAGGTGTAGCCTGTTGACATTAGCATTTAGCTTAAATCTGCCTCCCACAGCTGTTAGCAGTCGCCGCATATTTTTTTAATTTAATATTAACAACCCAATTAAAACAAACACCAATACACACTGCTGGTGATCCGCAACGAAGAAGAACAAATAAAGATGAAGAAGCGTTTTGAGGCAAATCTTCAGAGTCACATTTGAGACCAATGAGAGAGCAGCTCACACATGAGGTCAGCGTGTGAGTTACCCACATGGACATAAACCTGACAAACGAACCTGAGGGGCAAATTCCAACAATTGTATCAAATTAAGACCCTGATCCAGAACAAAGCCGACCATCTGCAGGTCTGAAGACGCCCTCGGTTTCCATTGTAAATCGAATCAAACATTGAGGATGCACTCAGTGCCGGGGCCGCTCTGTCGTCCCACTCTCCTCCATAATTCATCGCTCGATGCTGAGCAGAAAGCAGCAACAGAAGGAGACACATGAGGGACGTAGAAGAAGAGAGAGAAACTGCACATGGATTCACTTGTGAGTCTGCAGGCCTCTGTTCTTACCTAGAGACACAGAGGTGAGATCTGATTGGATAAAAGCTCTACTTAAAACAAGCTGCACTGGAAGCAGAGCAACTGAGGAAGACAGTAGCTGTGCAATGAGAACATAAGATGATGGGAACAATATGTGTATAAATTATAATACATGTAGTGTATTTAAGAAACTTTGTGATTCTGTTGAGGCCAGCAGAGAAGGCCTTGCAGGCCCTGATGGCCCACCACTGGTGCCGTCATGAGGAGAGCACATTGAAGCTTGAGGAAGGTTCAGGTTTGTGTCTTGAGCAGACCATTTGGAGACCAACGCTGTTCTTGCCGGGTTATGGAGCTGAAGGGGGGCGGACTGATCTGATCTTTGTGGTTCCAAACGATGGAGCTCTGAGCTCTTGGAAACATTCCCAGTTTAAAGGCCTTCACAGCGATTACACACATCAGAACAAGAGAGGACAATACTCGCTTGGTTACGTGGTTTCAGATGTGAGGGATATCTATGAATCAGGGCTCATTATTGTTTGTATCTTTTACTACGAATGCTTGATGAGAACTTCCAGCTAGAACACATGGACGTAGACAACTTAAGTTTCAAAAGAATTCAGAGCGCTTCTAAAGGAATGAAAGTATTCGTCACGTGTTTCTGTGACAAACACTGAATGTAAATGTGACTTTGTTTCTTGACACTATAACCCCACAGGAACCTTTGAAGGTCTGGTTTTTGTCGAGTAGACGTCAAGACATTTGCAGACCTGCAGGCAGCCTGTGAACTGAAGCTGAGGCTGACACGTTGTCTCTCTAACGACTGACAGCAGAGAGACTGAAGTGTAGTCCTCCAAGCTGCAGCAGGTACAACGTACGCTGCCAGAAAAACCACCTCTTCTGCTGCGTCTCTGTGTCTGAACACTAACAGTGAGCAGGCCGCCTCCCTCAGAGTCTCAGCAGAGATTGCAGCTCCTGCATCTTATAATTGTTCAGAGCGAGTCGCTCCTCGTACCAATTATAGCGCATTAGCAGCAGCCGGCAAAGTCATTTCATCGCCGCTCATCAGGGAGCTCAAAACAAAAAGAAGAAGAAGAAGAAGAAGCCACCCGTCCTCTTGCCGCCTTCAGTCGCTCACAGCATCAAATGAACTGAGGATTTAACATGGTGGAGATAAAACTGAGATTTAAGGATTAGACGGAGAGATGTGACTGAACCTTTGGTGACTTGTTTTAAAATGACAAGAGGAAGTGAGTCACACTGCTGCTGACGGCGACAGAAGCTGCTTCTGAAACGCAACACAGGAAAGATGGTTTCAATAAAACCACAAGAGAAAGAAGGAAAACAAACATCTTAGAAAACATAACAGGATGCGTGATTCATACAAGCAGAGTATTCTACAGACTTCTAGATACCTTCAGCTTATCTGCCGACACTGAGCATGAAGCAGCAGATAACACTCAGAAGCTCCAGGTTCTAGTTCTGAGTGTGAATGTTACAAAAGAATGACATGAAATAGGATCGCTCTCTTTAAAGGGGGTTACAGCAAAGTCATATTTCACTTTATTAAAGTTCGGGGACTCAAAAGAGACGGTTTTAAAAATAAAAAGAACCAAAACTCCAGATCATACATTTCCCAGAGTTCTTCCAGCTGCTAGCTTCTGTGATTTCACACCAGAACAGCTGCTGATAGAAGGTTTTATTAAGTGTGGTACAATGCAGCATGTGTTGACTTCATAACTAACATTAGCCGGGTGGTATTAAGTTAAAGTTCTGGTTCCACTGGGGATTGAACCCAGGACTTGATGACTGCTACACTATGGAACCTCTGTGGATGCTTCTAGTCTAACAGAGTAGAGAACGTGGTTGAGACCAGATTAGTTTACTCACTGGATGTTTGAGTGTAATGAGTCTTTGCTGTTTTACTGACATAACTTTAGGTCTCAACAACACAACACTACGTGATCTGTTTACATCCTCTCAAACCCACTTAGAGCTCAGTCAGAGGGAGGTGTAGACGTCTGGAGGACAAACCGAGGGAACAAACGTCTCATCCTTTGCTGTCCTTCCACAAGCTGCAACTCCATGGAGGGCTATCAAATATGAAATGTATATAAAGTATTATAGAAGGAGATGATGAGACAACCACATAACTGACACTCACTCACTGAGTGGGAATACTACTAAAAAATACTCAAAATGCTTATGTGAATGTGTACTACATGCAGGTCTATGTTATTATTACTGACAAATAACTCAAAACAGACAACTGAAATTCCCACATTTATGGATTTTAAAAAGTGGTATTAAGACATAGCATTGGTTCCACTGGGGATTGAACCCAGGAGCCCGTGTAAAGCAGACGTGATGACTGCTACACTATGGAACCACTTTAAAACCCTGTCCTCTAACTAACAAGAAGAAAGTGTAACTGCAAACAGGCTCTGCTAATAGCTGGATTCATTTGCTGAATTCACAACTGACACTGACGGTAGTAGAGAATAAAGTTCCATAAGGGGATTGAACCCAGGATCTTCTGGACAGAGCAGTCACGTGTCTTCACGCGAAGCCAAATGTTTCCCATAAAGGCGGACTGTTCCTTTTAAAGTCATGATACTTGTATTCAAAAGCGTGCAGATAATTCCTCTGATCACACTGGAGTTGAAGTTCATGAGCTATTAGGAAGATACAAGAGTTCCACAACAGTACAGGATACACACACACACACACACACACACACACACACACACAGGGCTCCTGGTGGTTGTTTCCTGTCTAACCGCAGTAACGTTCTCTGGCACCTCAGACAGCGACACATGAAAGAGCATCAGCTTATCACAACCGACACACACTGCTGCTGCAGCTGAGGCAGCTCTGAACACTTCCTCCAGTACAGTATGTGAGGCCGGAGAGTACCAACGAGCAAGCACATAACCGTCACACGCTGCTGTTCAGGTGTCTCTGGTCAACAACCCGTCCTCACTCCCAATGCCTCGAGTACCAATACTTGGTATCGATCTCTTGGCTTTCAAGTAACTCCAACGTAACCCCCCCCCCCCCCCCCTATCATTATTAGAGGAGGATTGTTGGGTCACCGCCACTTTTGGCAAAGTGAGACATTACCAGAACCGGATCCAGCATTGCGTTCTGTCACATGATAGCTGCTCAGTGGCTAGTGAAGCAGAAAAAAACTCCAGAGTATGAAATACACATGAAAACACCTGCTGGATGTTCAACGATCACACACATCATGGTCCCACAGAGCTCACTAGCATGTCCTTTAGCCCCAGCCTCGTTCTCCTCTAATCTCATCTCATCTAATAACTTAAATAAGGACTATTCATGTGTTCACACTTGGAAGTTGATTGACCATAAAGAAAACGCTAAATTACAGACGTCTATTTTACAATGTAAGTCTGTTGGAAAAAGTAGTTTTGGGCTCATTGGCGTCACATGAGGAACCAGGAAGCTGCTGTCTCACCGTTTGGCCACTATGTAAGATTAGCTTCAACGCCCGGTGCTCTTCTTCTTGGGGAACATTAAAGGCCGTATGGAGGCGAGGCGGCTCTTCCATTGCTACATTGTTGGTCTCTGCAGTGGGAAGTGGTACATAATGATACACGGTCTGAAAGGTTTGGGAACTTCTGCTCTACTGAGTATTTGTGTCAGGAGGACGGTGTGTGTGGATTGAGTCAGAATAACAGTGTGTGTGTGTGTGTGTGTGTGTGTGTGTGTGTGTGTGTGAAGGAACAACGGTGATGTGTTTTTAAGGAAATATATGAGATATCAGACTGTGATGCACACTAAATATCTAAAATATCACCAGATTTGTTCTTAAACACACACACACACACACACACACACACACACACACACACACAGACACACACACAGATCCCGCTAACCCCTCCCATGCTTATTAAAAATATTAAATAGGTAGTTTGAGCCTCTTGGTGCTCCAGTTGGACTCCATACTGAGAAAGAAACATGCTGCTCAGCCTTCTGTGCCCCTTCCTCAAACCAAGTACACACACACACACACACACACACACACACACACACACACACACACACACACATAGCCTTCCCGCCCTCAGGGCCCCCATATGGACCCGATGGATGAGCCTTTTCAAAGCTGCTCACACAGACAGCAGCAGAAAGCTCTGCTCATGACAAACAGTACAGTAATAACGTACAGAGCTCAGCATGAGTGGCTGAGAGATTTCTCTGGCAAAATAAGATGATGAGTTTAGATCCAGTCTGGAGTCTTCAGTAACACTAACAAATAATTGGAATTTAAAGTGCCAGATTTATTGTGAACACTAGTTATTTATTGGATACAACAATGCGTATTACAGAGGTTCCATAGTGTAGTCGGTGTCACGGCTGCTTTACATCCAGAAGGTCCTGTGTTCAATCCCCAGTGGAACCAGACCTCTGTCTTGTTAACGTCAATCTAAAAATTCAGGATTGTGCCATGGACAAAGCAAAACCATGTTCATAACGTACTACAACTACTACGTATGCATTAATGTTCTAAGAGTAATAATCCAATCACTATGAACACCTTTTACTGCTTGGTCGGAGATAAACCTTCGCTGACTTTCAGTAGTTCGTCCTTGGTACCAAAAACAATTACTTCTGTTTTATCTTTGTTTAATTGAAGAAGATTCTGCCACATCCAGTTGTTGATGTGTTCAATGCAGTTACCCAGCCCTTGTATGGGATTATAGTCCCCTGGTGACATAGTTATGTAGATTTGTGTGTCGTCTGCATAATTATGATAACACACTTTGTTGTTTTCCATAATCTGAGCTAGTGGAAGCATGTAGATGTTGAACAGAAGAGGCCCCAGTATTGAACCTTGGGGAACACCACATGTCATTTTAGTCAGCTCTGATGTGTAATTAGCTACAGACACAAAGTATTCTCGGTCCTTCAAGTAGGATTCAAACCAGTTAAGTGCTGTGCAGAAAGTCCCACCCAGATTTTTAGTCTTTCTAGGAGTATGGCATGGTCGACCGTGTCGAATGCAGCACTGAGATCCAGTAATACTAAGACTGAACTTCTGGCATTGTCTGTGTTTAAGTAGATGTCGTTGAAAACCTGAACAAGAGCAGTTTCAGTACTGTGGTGCTGTCGGAAGCCTGACTGGAAGACATCAAAACAGTTATTTACGGCCAAGAATTTGTTCAGCTGTTGGAAAACCGCTTTTTCAATTATTTTACTTAAAAATGGGAGGTTTGATATTGGCCTATCATTTTTCATTGTTGCGGAGTCTAAACTAGCCTTCTTTAGGAGCGGTTTAATAACTGCAGGTTTTAGGGCTTGTAGGAAGACACCTGAGAGAAGGGATGTGTTTACAATGTGTAAAAGATCAGTGGTCATGCAGTTTGAAATATCTTTGAAAAAGTGTGTTGGTAGAATATCCAAGCAGCAGGAGGATGACTTCAGATGTTGTATAATGTCTTCTAGGCTTCTACGGTCGATTGAATGAAATTGTGTCATGATATTTGAATGGATGTTATTCAGAGAAGGGGACAACACATATCCTGTGGTTGGTGTGGAGGCACTGACTGCTTGTCTAATTTTCTGAATTTTGTCAGTAAAAAAGGAGGCAAATTGATTGCATGCCCAGGTGGATTGGAGCTCAGCAGCTACCGACACTGGAGGGTTTGTTAGCCTGTCGACGGTAGCAAATAAGGCGCGTGTATTGTTATTGTTTTTGGTTATGATGTCAGAGAAGGACTGCCTTGCATTTCTAAGTTCCAAATTATAATTGTGAAGTCTCTCTTCATAGATGTCACAGTGAACCTGGAGATTTGTTTTTCGCCACCTGCGCTCAGCTTTCCGACACTCTCGTTTCTCTATTCTGACCAGCGTGGCATTTCTCCAAGGAGATCTTTGCTTAACGAGACAACCTTCACTTTAGTGGGTGCAATGGCATCAATAACATTTATAACTTTAGAATTGAAGCTATCTACAAGCTCATTGGCTGAGATGCAGAGAGGGCTGGTGTGGAGAAGAACTTCTGAATACTGAAGGTCTAAAATCAATAGTGGAGTCGACAAAAGTATTTCTGTTATATGAACTAAGAAAATCTGAGCTAAATGTAGCCTGACCAATATCTCCTCAGAAATACAAAAGCTGTTGTAGAGCACCAGCAGATCTGATCACTGTTCTCAAGGTTTGTACCACAATCAAATAAATCCAGCTACAAACAGCTCCAGTTTGCAGTGCAGTCATGGATGTACAGACAACCATCACTTTAATACCAAACTTTAACTTAAAAACAGGTTTGGTAATCTTAAAAAAACAGGAAGCGAACGCTAGATTTTTAAAACAATCCAACCTAAAAACTCAGCATAATGTTGCCAACACTTTTAAATTGAAAGTAGCTAGCAGCATTAGCTCCAAAAGTTGCTAAATCTAGCAGGAAAGTCTCCAAGTCTTTAAAACTGACAGAAGATCTGATCACTGTTCTCAATCACTGGACTATTGAACGTTCCAGATTCAAGAAGAACAATTTTTACTGGTTGGTTGGAGAGAGTCCCATAACTGAGGTTCCATAGTGTAGTCGTTATCACGTCTGCTTTACACGCAGAAGGTCCTGGGTTCAATCCCCAGTGGAACCAGAAGTCTCTCTTCTTACCAGCTGTCTAATGTCAGTTGTGAGGTCAACAAATGAAGGATTATACCACAATCAAATAAATCCAGCTATAAGCAGCTCCAGGTTACAGTGCAGTCATGGAAGTACAAACAACTGTCACTAGATTACTTTGATGCTAAACTTTAACTTAAAAACAGGTTTGGCAATCCTGAGAAACCAGGAAGAGAATTCTAGATTGATCGGACCCAGCAACTCAGCATAGTGTTGCCATGACAGGCAGGCAGACCGACAGGCAGACAGACAGGCAGACAGACAGGCAGACAGACAGACAGACAGACAGGTAGACAGACAGACAGACAGGCAGACAGACAGGCAGACAGACAGGTAGACAGACAGACAGACAGGCAGACAGACAGGTAGGCAGACAGGCAGGCAGACAGACAGGCAGACAGACAGGTAGACAGACAGACAGACAGGTAGACAGACAGACAGACAGGCAGACAGACAGACAGACAGACAGGTAGACAGACAGGCAGACAGACAGGCAGGTGGTTTGTCAAAAACCATGTTGAGCTGTCAACCAACACATGATTCTGCTGCTACTACAGTAACTACATGTATTAATGTTTTTGGAATAATAATCCAAAGACTGAACATCTCCACCTGGTGATGTGAGATGATCACCTCACAGAGGTTCCTGTAGTCGTTAGTCCCCAGTGGAACCAGATCTCTGTCCTATTCTCACACGGTTTGAGTTGACTCTGAAATCCATTAAGGTGGAATTGTACCATTAAAAACTGTGTCTCTTCGTTGTGAGTTATGTAATGAACGTAATATAACCATTTTGAGTATTTTTATTTTGCAGTATTGCTTTCAGTGAAATAAAGGATCTGCATTTTTCCTCCACTACGGATAAACTGACACTCAGTGACTGAGTGTCAGTATGTAGTTGCTGTCCGTCTCATACATTCTCACATACTTATACAATTCATATTTCATACCCCTCTATAAAGCGTGCAGCGCATAGAAGGACAGCAGAGGATGAGACGTTTGTCCTTCAGACATCTCCTCTGTCTCCAGGTTTGGTGTCTCTTACTGGTTAATCGTGTTATCTGGGAGGAGGTAGCGCTTTAAACGCTGAAGTCAGGGGAGCAAAAGCGTCATTTGAAAGACTGTAACACGATTGCACATCTGGCAGATCAATGCTGCAGCCACCGATACGCATCTCTACACGTGCACACGCACACGCACGTCTGGTCTCAGGACTACTGAATGACTGAACACAAAGCTGCTTCGTATACGTCCTCATAAGAGACATGTTGGAGGTTTTCATGCAATAGTGACGAGATCTGTGTGTGTGTGTGTGTGTGTGTGTGCAGAGGCCTCGGGGGTAAACACAGCTCTGTGACAGCGCAGTGTGTGTGTGTGTGTTATCTCTCTACTAACTGCTGTTGTTCTGCAGACAGAGCGACGCTGAGATACTGAAGATACTCCAACTGTTAACTTATCTGTGTGATTCAATCTGTTTTCTTCACACAGCATGTGTATCGCATTTGTTTTTTGTGACAGATCTCAAACTTTACGGTCTTTAAACTCTATGAAGAGATGATTTATTTGTCATTTATTTGTCTCTGCACAACTCACACAAAGTGAACAATAACAGACTAACTGACTGACTTCACTAGCTGAGAGCAGAAGCTAAACATGATGATTACTGGATAAAGCCGGACTGTTCTTTAGACTGTTCGCGGTGCAGAGGGAGTCACAGCGGAGCCGCTCTCATTAATCCTCACTGTCACGTGTGATATCAAGTTTTCAATCAGCTGAATGTGCACATCACCTGCCTGCAGAAGGTCACGTTGCTCCTGTAAGTCTTATCTTTCATATCTAACATGGACAAGGTGACAGAGTCACATGCTGGTGCTTCTGTTTCTCTCTCAGCGAACAACACTTTCAGTTCCAACGACATGACGAGGTTCTTCCAGTCTTCATCAACCTGGACCTGAAAGCTGCTATTTAAAGGATGGACTCAGATCTTCAAGGTTGTGGATGAGACACTGAAATGCTTTAATATATGGTTTTGATAGGATGCACAAATAACTCAGTGTTGTGTTGTTGAGACCTAGAGTCACGTCAGTACAACAGCAAGGACTCGTTACACTCAAACACTCACATATTTGACAAACAATATTTGAGTAAACTGCAATCAGAACCACATTTATGAACCGATTTGATTTGGTTCGATAGCACGTAGTCGTCATCACGTCTGCTTCACACGCAGAAGGTTCTGGGTTCAATCCCCAGAAACTCAGAACTCTCTTATTTCCACCTTTAAAATCAGCTGTGAGGTCGACAAATGTAGGATTGTAAAACAATCAAACACAGGCCGCTCCTGTTGGCAGTGCACCCATGGATTCACAGACAGCTGTCACTGGATTACTTTGATACTGAAGACAACTTCAACACAGGGTTGGTAATCTAGAGAAACCAGCAAGAGAACATTAGATTTTTGAGAGTTATTCAACCTTAAAAACAGCCCAGTTTTGCCAAATGACATCAGCTAACAGCACCAGCTCCAAAAGCTGAAACAATCAGGTATTTGAGTGAACTACACTGTGGTCAGAACCACATTTAGTTACCGACTGGATTAGAAACACGGCCAGCAAAGAGGTTCCATAGTGTCGTCAACATGTTTGCTTCACACGCAGAAGGTCCTGGGTTCAATCCCCAGTGGAACCAGAACTCTCTCTCTTACTAGCTAGTTGACATCAACTGTGAAGTCAACCAAACAATTCCTCACTAACAATGCACCGATACATTCAAACCAGAAGTCAGAATGTGAAAACAGTCTAATTGGCACTTTTTTTTCTAATCAAGGAAACAGTCGAATTATTGGTGCAATCACAACAATCCACTCAGCTCCAAACAACCTCAACCCTCACTTCAGCGTTTCAACGTGACTCAGAAGGGTGAGTGTTGAAGAAATGTGTGGATTTAAGGTTTGCCAGTTACCCGTCCTTAATCCCGCCTCCAAAGCTCTGATTGGTTTGTTTTCTTGTGATTCAGAGGCTTCACCGTCTCACGTGGAGCTTCCTGACCATCGTACAAACCAACGACCTCCACCAAACCCTGAGCAGAGACACAGTGAGACTTCAGCACACAGCAGCATCCAGCTGAGTGTGAAGGGCTGCTGGGAAGAAAAGGTCCCAAAGAAAGAGAATATAAATAAGCTCTACAACAAGCATGGTGACGCGTACACATGGAGAGGAGGAGGAAACACTAACTGACTTCTTTCACCACGATGAGGACATCGAGAGCAAAACAGCTCACAAGAATTTATAAATATCAAGTAGAAAAGGAAAATATAAGTAAATACCCCCGAACCCGAGCGAATCCTTATATCATCAAATATCATATATCATCACCTGTTTGAAATAAAATAAGATCAATCATGAGATCAACATGACAGTTCATCAGCATCATAAAAACATGAATTACACCCACTGTGTGTGTGCGCGTGCGTGCGTGTGTGTGTCTGTGTGTGCATGTGTCTGTGTGTGTGTGTGTGCCTGCGTGCGTGTGTGCTTGTGTGTGCGTGCGTGCGTGTGTGTGTCTGTGTGTGCATGTGTCTGTGTGTGTGTGTGCTTGTGTGTGCGTGCGTGTGTGTGTCTGTGTGTGCATGTGTCTGTGTGTGTGTGTGCCTGCGTGCGTGTGTGTGTGCTTGTGTGTGCGTGCGTCTGTGTGTGTGTGTGAGTGTTTGCTTGTGTGTGCGTGTGTCTGTGTGTGCGTGCGTGTGTGGTTGCGTGCATCTGTGTGTGTGCGTGTGTGTGTGTCTGTGTGTGCCTGCGTGTGTGTGTGCGTGCGTGTGTGCGTGCGTCTGTGTGTGTGCTTGTGTGTGCGTGCGTGCGTGCGTGTGTGCGCGTGCGTGTGTGTTGCATCAGAGACTCATTATGTAACAGTGACATCTGCTGGGAGCAGAGTGTGTGTTGGTGATGAGCTGCAGCTTCACTGCTGCTTGTGTGTTGTGTGGTTTACTCGTGTTTGTTTGTTTGTTTACTTCACTGAGTGACTCGTGCACTCGGCTCATACAACTCACCACTGATACAGAGAAATACAAGATGAAATGATAAATACAGCAGAAGGATTGAGACTAAAGTAAATTAAAATATGAATGATGAGCTGGTTCCACTTCCTGTGACTTTAGATGTTTTCACACATGTAATAAAGTATTTTATTGTATTTAGACTCTACTACCTTCTTATATTTGTTACTTTGGACCTTTAAAGAGTCGACTTACCAGTAGCCTCAGAGAACCAGGGAGCAATGCATTCTGGGAAGTTTTAGGGAAATAATCAACTCAAAAAACACACATGACCAAACAAAGTGCATGAGTAAGAGGACTCATTGTGTAGATGCTCTGCTTTGGTCTCTACCAGTAACAATCATAGATATTTAAATATCATTTGGTCACTTAGCTTTCTAACAGTATGATTATTGGAGCTTAAAGCGGTCTGCATTACACCCGACATGCTCATGCTGTTTGTGAATTCACTGCTTGGGTTTTCTTTCAGCCTTCAAACTCTGCGGGCCTCAAACAGCAGCATCCCTCTGTGTAAGAGACGGGGGGGAATGAATCTAACTGGGACTGAATGGAGCCTCTCTGGCATCCATCCAGTCAATGTTCAGGGGGGCCGTCAGGCTGAGTTTAAGAGCTCTAAACTGGTAGACGATAAAGTTAATCCTTTTATCCGTATCCTTGCCGCGGGGCGACCGAAAATAAACGCTGAAACAAGAGTTAGGAGGAAAAATGTGAAGAAGAAAGTGTGAGAGAAGACGGAGAGAAGAGAGAAGGCGTTAATACAGATGTGAAGCATGTTTTTATTTGACTGGGAGGAGGAGAAGTGAAGACATGTGACTTCTGCCTAATAGATTTCATACAGTCAGACGTCCTCATGTCTTGTAGCCGAGGGTGCTGAGAGGAGAAACGAGCACCGCGACAACTCTGGGGAGGTTCTGGGGATTAAACTCACACCAGAGAGCCTCCGGTCTGCAGAGGAACACTCAGAGAAAAGCTTTGAGGGAGAAGAGAACACGGCGCGTTAGAGCCTCGTGTCTCTGTGACTCAGCGACGCTCTCATTACCGCTGCAACGCATCAGAACTCAGTCTGGATCAGATCAGCACTACAGAGGAGATGATCCCTGATCATGGTTCTTCTTGCCACTGATACTGATTATTGATCATTAATGATCCATATTAACAGATACAGATCTCTTTGATGTTTGATTACAGCAGCTGCTCTACGAGCAAAACCATCAAAACCTGTAAATGCTATCTTTTTACTTTGTTATAGTTATTTATTGTGTTTTTTCTTCATGAAAACACACAATTCAAATAAGGAAATAGAAGATTGTGTTTTTATTGATGAATAAATCTCTTCATTATTATTATTATTATTGAAGTATAATAATGTGTTTAGAGCTCATGTTATGAAGGTAAACAGCTCATAATTCATCTCTAATATCTGTTTTATATTCATGTGAAAACATCTCCTTCAAACTACTGGATTTATTCTAGTTTATCACCAAAACTACATTTTACAGATGACATTTGAACACATCATGGTAACGTTATAATGTACCTTCAGCCAGTACTCATGTTCACTGAGCAGAGCCTGAAGGCATCATAATGTAACTGAAGTGAACCTCCTGTTGGTTAGCCGTTAGCGGTGCTGCTAACGTTACTAGCTCTCCTCCTGTTGGTTAGCCGTTAGCGGTGCTGCTAACGTTACTAGCTCTCCTCCTGTTGCTTTAAACACTGATTGGTTGTTTACAATGAAACATGATCAGAGATCAGAGACTAGAAACACATGTTCTACTGAGTCAGTACAACTTTATTTACACTGTGATGGTTAACGGGAAAATATTTCCTCATTAATTGCTGTGATAAATAATTGTGATCTCAATATTTAAATGGCACATGGCAGTTAAAGCATTAAAGCATGGTGGAGGTTAGGTTGGTGTACTTCACGGTTATTGCTAGGCAACAACATAAAACAAAACAAAATGCTAATGAAAGTCTGTTATGAGGGATGAACTCTGGTCGACCTCCATATTCTTACTTTCCCACATCTTTACATTAAGGACTACTTCCTGCAAAGGCACTGAATCAACACTGGAGGGGGGGGGGGGGGGGGGCACTGTAGAACCAGGACTGAGAGGGGCAGACCCCTCTCAGTCCTCTCAGTCTCACTGCTGCAGTGAAATGAGAGGTTTTATAAAAGGGTCTTAGACACTGCCTTCTTTGTCCACATTTTTTTGTCCCAAAAAAAAAATTGTGACAAAATAAACATGATGTTATTATTGATCAAATAAAACCACCAGAAGGGACACGGGGCTCTTCTTTCCGCAGTCACTCATCTGACACTTGAACTCCTTTGACAGCCGCTCATCCATCCTGCCGCTGCAGTGGACTCTCACCTGAGCAGCAGCAGCAGCAGAGAGGCTGAATAAATCACAGCAGCGTCTCCAGACACTCTGGAGCTAAAAACAGGACGGCAGAGACGGAGAGAGGCCAGCTCGCTCGTCCCCGCGGAGCGCCGCCAAACATCTGAAATATCTCCACTGCCCTGCAAAGTTTTTACTGCTGCACCAACAAATGACTCTGAACACGATCTCTGCACAGCAAAATGAGACATTAAGGACTTATACGCTCTATTATACCAACAAATAGAGAGACCTTTTTCTAACCGGTCGACCAGCTGAACATCCAGTCATTTACAACAAGACTTGGCCAAAGAGATTCAGTCCCGAGCATTTGTTTCTAAATTCTGAATCATTTATATTAAAGTCAAGATCTGGACTTCATATTAAGACAAAGTGAAACTGATGCGGTCTCATAGAGGTTGATGCTATTTGTCTCAAAAACACACGGTTTCTCTGTTTAAATATAAATACTGGGAGTCACGCTGATTGATGCTCCTGCCCTAAAAACAGTGTTGTTAGCAGATGACCAATGGTGTGGTGGTATATATAGAGGGGCTGTCATTAATATCTCCCCTGGGCTCATGCCCCCCCCCCCCAAAGCCGAGCAGCAGCAGGAGCTCCAACACATCTTTATCTTCCTGGACTGAGCCGCAGCTCCAGGTGAGAATCCATCATGGCTATTATTACCTGAGGCTCCACAGTGCATCCATCACACACACACATACATGCCTACACTACCAACAGTGGACTATGACTCTACTCCAACCAAGGGTGGACCTCTGTTTCTGGTCATTAAGAGAAAATAAATAGAAAAAAAATGAAATGAAAAGTTTACTTTGTCTTTCTTTCCGAATATAAATGCAAATTAAATAATAAAAGCTGCCAAGAGAGGTCGTGTAACCATAACGCATGTCTACCTATCAAAGAGGGGACCTGCATAGAAACACTTCTTTCACTTGAACTGAATAATCATCTGATCTTTTGATCAATCATCGAAATAATTATTTCCCCACTGAACTGCTGCTCTAGATGCCATTCCTTTTTTCTTTCTTCATTACAACTCAAGGTGAGCAGAGGTGAGTCCTGCTTGCAGCAATGCATGATGGGAAAGAGAGAGAGAGACAGTTCCAGGTCCCCAGTGACAACATACCCATGTCTCTCTGTGGGGAGATCCAATGAGCTTGAGATGGAGCCAGTGTTTCCATCAAACAAACATCCACAATACCATTTTTTTTACCTCAGGTGTCAATTTTTCCTCATTGAACTCTGTGTGACTCATATTTTGTGTGTCAGCCTCCATCATAATGAGTTCACCTCTCCATCCACCGGAGGGTAATAGAATAGAATAGAATAGAAATATACTTTATTCATCCCCAAGGGGAAATTTGTCTGTGGCAGCAGCAAACAGGGTTACAAAATAAAATAGAAATATTAGGTATGGAAAATGCACACTATATTGTGGAGAATTTCTGTATTAAAAGCATTATTAGTAGGATTTAATAACACCCCTAGTGGTGAGTAGAAGTGTCACAATAATAAATATGTTAGTCACAATATGTTTCCATATGGAATGTATTATGTTTACAAATATTCTCACTTATAGAGGATATTATATGTTACAGTATATTAACTCATTGAATGTATTAGATTATAGAAGTATAGTCACTGTAGGTATTAAAACACTGTAAGACTTGAGGGTCAGATAGGGATTCTGAGTGAGGTTTCACAGACATGCAGCAGCAAATGGAGGCGACCTCATCAATGGAGGATGGGGCCAGTGGGACGGTCAAATGCCAAAGCTGACCACGACGGAGAGGTGGAGCCAAGATGTTTTGCGAGGAGCCAAGATGTTTTGCTAAGGGATCGATAATGGGAGGGGACAGAATTCAAATGAAGCCAATCACTAATCGCCATGGAGGATCATTCACACGTTTTATGACAGTATCGGACACATTCCGACTCTCAGGGGATACAAAAGACAATGTTTTAGGGAGTTTACCTCAGATCACTGCAGCTCTCATTTTCAGCTAACTGGCCGCGCCGGACTGTGAGGAGATGCGTGTATGTGGTCTCTGCTCTCGAGAACATTACTATTGATAGTTAATTCAGTTTGTAAGTGAACTTTGTGTAGTACATTAAATATTGTTTTTAATTTTGAACCGGATTCAGCTCATTCTTTCTGCTGCGCGTGCGCAGTAAGAAGCTCGCAGCAGAAGAGTACCTGCGGCCTGCAGGCTCCTTCATCCTTTGTTCTAACCCTAACAATATACAATATAATAAAATAACAGAGCAGGACCTATTAAATTTAAGAAAATAACGTAATAAAAATGCACAGTATATACACTAAATAGAATCATATTAAATTAACTAAGTAGGAGAAAATAAACAAAACAGTAGTGCACAAGATCACCAACAGCAGCAACAACAGTGTAGCAGTGTTACAGTCTAGTGTTTCATCTGGCCAGAGGTGTTTTATTATAGAGTCTAATGGGAAGGAATGTTTTCCTGTATCTGTCCTTGTGACAGCGGAGCTGGATCAGTCTGTTGGAGAAAGTGCTCCGCTGTCCCTGCAGTAGGTGGTGGAGAGGGTGATCCTGGTTATCCAATATGGACAATAGTTTCTTCAGTGTCCTCCTCTCCACCACCTCTTCCAGATTGTCTTGTTTGCAGCCAATGATGGAGCCGGCCTTCTTAACCAGTTTGTTAAGTCTGTTGGTGTCTCCGGCTCCAATGCTGCTCCCCCAGCAGACTACAGAAGTACAGTGCACTGGCCACAACAGACTGGTAGAACATCTCCAACATCTTGCTGCACACGTTGAAGGATCGAAGTTTCCTCAAGAAAAAGAGTCGACTCCTCCCCTTCTTGTACACAGCATTGATGTTGGTCTTCCAGTTCAGTCTGCTGTCGATGGAGACACCCAGGTACTTGTACTCCTCCACCATGTCCACATCCTCTCCATGAACTCTCAGCGGTTGTGGAGCCGTCGTCTTCCTCCTGAAGTTGACCACCATCTCTCTGGTCTTGGCCACGTTCAGACGCAGGTGATTTCTACCGGCCCACTCCACAAAGTCCTCCACTACTGCCCTGTACTCCTCCTCCCGTCCGTCCCTTATACACCCGACCACTGCAGAGTCATCAGAGAACTTCTGCAGATGGCATGACCCTGAGTTGTACTGGAAGTCAGTGGTGTACAAGGTGAACAGGAAGGGAGACAGAACAGTTCCCTGTGGGGCTCCAGTATCACTGACCACCGTATCAGACAGCACACGGCCCAGTCGGACAAACTGTGGTCTGCCTGTGAGGTAGTCAGTGATCCAGGAGATGGTGGACGCGTTAACCCCCACCACCTGCAGCTTCTCACTCAGCAGCACTGGTTGGATGGTGTTGAATGCACTGGAGAAGTCAAAGAAAGTGATTCTCACAGAGCCACCGGTTCATCCAGGTGCGACTGAGCTCGTTGCAGCAGGTAGATGATGGCGTCGTCCACCCCCACATGAGGCTGGTATGCAAATTGCAGAGGGTCCAGTGAGGATTTCACCTGCGGTCGGAGGTGGGCCAAGACCAGCCTCTCCAGCACCTTCATCACATGAGATGTGAGGGCAACTGGTCGGTAGTCATTGAGGCCAGATGGGGTCGTCTTCTTTGGTACGGGAACCAGGCACGACGTCTTCCACAGCACCGGGACTTCCTTCTGCTTCAGGCTCAGGTTGTATAGGTGTTGAAGGACATTAGACAGCTGGATGGCGCAGGTCTTCAGGACCCTGGGGCTGATGCCATCAGGTCCAGCAGCCTTGCCTTGGTGGAGTCTCTCCAGCTGTCTCCTAACCTGGCCAGTCGTCACAGAGAGGGGGGGAGGGCGGTCATAGTGTCGGTGGTGGCAGAGCCCTTTGAAGAGGAGGGCTCAGAGTCCATGCAGCTCACCAGGGGGGACAGAGGGGGAGGTGTTTGGGAGGTGTGGTGTGTGGAGGAGACAGATGAGGGCTCTGAGCTAAACCTATTGAAGAAAGAGTTTAGCTCGTTGGCCCTCTCCAGGGAGCCCCCAGGTTGTCTGCCTCCAACCTTGAAGCCGGTTATCTGCTTCATTCCAGTCCACACCTCCTTCACGTTGTTCTGCTGGAGTTTGGCCTCCAGCTTCCTCCTGTAGGTGTCCTTGCACTCTCTGAGCTTCACCTTCAAGTCGCGCTGGACTCTCCTGAGCTCGTCCCTGTCCCCAGACCTGAAAGCTGCTTTCTTCTTGTTAAGTACAGCTTTCAGGTCACTGGTGATCCATGGCTTGTTGTTGGGGAAGCAGCGTACAGTCCGGGATGGAATGGTGGTTTGTTCACAGAATTTGATATATTCTGTGATACAGTCTGTCATGTTGAGACCACCTCCTCACAGTCCTGGTGGTCACAGGCAGCCTCTGCACCAGAGGAACATACCTGGGTGTTAACAGGATCAGGTTGTGATCAGACCTGCCAAAGGGGGGAAGGGCAGTGGCACTGTATGCATCCTTTTCATTAGCATACAGAAGGTCCAGGGTTGTATTATTTCGTGTGGGGCAGTCAACATATTGGTGAAAAGTTGGCAGGGCTTTATCCAGGGTGGTGTGATTAAAGTCTCCAGTGATTGCCAAAAATGCATCAGGATGTTGAATCTCAAGTCCAGACACAGTGGAGTGGATGGTGTTCCCTGCTGTCTCGGCGTCAGCTGATGGGGGGATGTACACAGCGACAACAATGGCGGACGAGAACTCCCTCGGCAAATAATATGGACGCATCCCCACGGCTAACAGTTCAATGTCCGGGCTGCAGAAGCGTTCCTTAACACACACATGGTCGGGATTGCACCACCTCTCATTCACATACACAGCAATCCCGCCACCTCTCTTCTTGCCGCTCTGAACAACGTCTCTGTCCGCCCGAACAGTCCTGAAGCCGGGCACCGACGCACTGTCGTCCGGGAAATCCGCGTGCAGCCATGTCTCCGTGAAACACATGACGCTGCACTCGCGGAAGTCCCTCTCGGTCTTTACCAGCGCGCCGAGCTCGTCTGTCTTATTTGCCAAAGACCTCACGTTCCCCAATAGTATCGCCGGTACCGAAGGTTTGTACCTCCTCCTCTTCGCCCTCCGTTTGGCTCCAGATCTGCAGCCCCGGCGTCTTCTCCGTAGCTCCGCAGGGCTCACAGGCCTGGCGCCGGGCAGCAGCCGCGGCTCACTCAGCGCGAACAGCTGATCATGGGAGTAAACAATGGCCCCGCTCATTGTGTGTGGCTCTCCGTTACAAAGAGAGAAAAAAGCAACAGAAAGCCACGAGAAAAAGTTGAGAAAAAGTTACGGTCTGTTGTCTGACCGTAAGAACCAAACTTTAAGGAGAAAGAAAAAAACTAAAAGAAGAGAGGAAAGAGTGAAAAAAGACCAAAATTAAAAACACACACAGGGAGCTGCTGCAACAGGCTGCCGCTGGCACGGCGCCATTTTAGCTCGAGAAAGTCCGTAAGTGTGTGTGAATCACTTTTAGAAACCTCACTGTGGAGCACTAGCCTCGTTTCAACTCCAACAGGAAGCTGTGAGAGGACGTCCCGCTAACTCGTCACCTGTAAACCAACGTGGTGGTCAAATCTATTCAATTAAAAAGTTATTCTTTTCCATGTTTTTGAAACATTATTTGTCTCTCAGTCTCGTTTATCTGCCAGTTCACATTCTTCTGTAACAGTCGATCATAAGTCAGCGTTTGTGATATGGAACACACGAGCTCCTGCAGCGGTGGCCGGTGATGTGGATGTTCAGGCAGCAGGAGATCCTAAACAGTCTGATTAGCTCCTCGTCCTCGGCTCAAGATGTAGCTCGGCCCGCGGGAGGCGAAACACCAGAAGACGGCTGGTTTTGGTCTGATTCATTCATCACGCAGGTCCAACACAAAGACTCAGAACAAAAGGAAACAAAAAAACGACTAACTTTGCACTTGAAAAACACTTAATATGAGAGATTACTGCAAAACAACGAGTAGAAAGGAGGTCAGATCTTTTTAAAGGGGAAGATAATTGACTGACTGCTGATTAGACTGTTATGAAATATTGGAATATGGTGCTGGTTCACATTTTCAGAAGTATGACGAGAGTCCAAAGCTGCCTTGAGGCTAATACTTTGAGCTAAACGCTAACATCGGCATGCTAACATGCTCACAATGACGATGCTAACGTGTCGATGTTCAGCAGGTATAATGTTCACCAGCTTAAAAAAATAGTACAGCTGAGGCTGATGGGAATGTCTTTAGTTCTGCAGGTGTTTGGTCATAAACCAAAGTGTTGGACACATTTTCTTTTGATGGTTATGAAATAAATATTAAATGACACACACACACAAACACACAAACACACCTCAGTTCAGTTCTCCATGATACTGAGAGGGAACGCTTTGAAATGAGCTCTACAGGCTGAACTTTAAACATCTGAAGTTGAATACACACTCTGTGGTCAAACACACACTCTGCAACACACTCTGAAACACACACACTGAAACACACACTCTGCAACACACACTCTGCAACACACTCTGAAACACACACACTGAAACACACACTCTGCAACACACACTCTGCAACACACTCTGAAACACACACACTGAAACACACACTCTGCAACACACACTGCAACACACACACTGAAACACACACTGAAACACACACTCTGCAACACACACTCTGAAACACACTCTGCAATACATTGAAACACACACTGAAACACACACTCTGCAACACACTGAAACACACACTCTGCAACACACACTGAAACACACACTCTGCAACACACTGAAACACACACTCTGCAACACACACTCTGCAACACACTCTGCAATACACTGAAACACACACTCTGCAACACACACTCTGCAACACACTCTGCAATACACTGAAACACACTCTGAAACACACAATTTGAAACACACATTGAAACACTCTGAGACACACACTGACACACACACACTGAGACACACATAAACACTCTTAAACACACACTCTGAAACACACACACTGACACACACACATTGAGACACACATAAACACTCTGAAACACACACACTGAAACACACACATTGAGACACACACACTGAAACACACACATTGAGACACACACACTGAAACACACACATTGAGACACACACTGACACACACACTGTTACACACATAAACACACTTAAACACACACTCTGAAACACACACATTGAGACACACACTGACACACACTGAGACACACACACACTCTGAAACACACACACTGAAACACACACTGAGACACACTCTGAAACACACAGAGACACACACACACACTTAAACACACACTCTGAAACACACACTCTGAAACACACTCTGAAACACACACATTGAGACACACAGACTGTTACACACATAAACACACTTAAACACACACTCTGAAACACACACATTGAGAAGAAGAAGAAGAAGAAGAAGAAGAAGAAGAAGAAGAAGAAGAAGAAGAAGAAGAAGAAGAAGAAGAAGAAGAAGAAGAAGAAGAAGAAGAAGAAACAGAAACGTTCCACCAGAGAAAACTAAAGCATAAAAGCATCAAAACACAACGGAACAGAATGAACCTGAACGCATCTCATGACAGAAGTCTCCTTGGATCAACACTAAACACAGCACATTCATTGTTCTGTGTTGAGACTGACTTTACTTGCTTATTGTTTGGGGTCCCACATAACTCACTGCTGTCCCTGTAAAATAAATACAGAAATAAATAAGAGCAAAATCAATCATTTTTACCGTAAAACATTATTTTTTATTTTTTACCTTATTAAAAGCCGATATTTAGAAAAGAACTGAAGTGGTGACCGTTGCCTTTAAAAGAAGCATCGTTACTAAGGAAGTGCTTCGTGTTGATGTTATATCTGTGCATGAAGAAATATAAATACAGTTCTCCTCTAGATAAAGACAGCACGTCATGTTTAACTCCCTGATGGACAAACGGTTATAAATCGCCTGTAACAGAAATCTGAACACACTTATTCAGGATTGTACTGAAATGACGGGAAGCAAAGATATATATTTAGCTGAGTTGAACTTTAATACGGACGTGAACAACGAGCGTTTGAACCTGGCAGTGGGAGTTGGGGGCTAAATCAGACGGGGCAGCGAGCTGCCTGCAGTGCTGCGACGTCCTGATGGTGTTTAGCTGAAGACTTCACAAACAGCTCTGAGGGTTCAGGTTGCATCAGGGTTTCATCAGCCACACGCATCACAGACCAGCAGTAGAAAGCACAGCGCACGCTTCATCTGCCTCTGCAGCAGCGAGCTGTCAGGGAAAAAATCAAAGACCAACATGTTTCTGTTCAACAGCTGCCAGAATAAAATAAAACATGAAAATACAACAAAAACAAAATAGAGAAATTTATAAACCCAAACAAATCCCATTAGAGGAATCGGGATCTGTTCGTGTTCGAGCCTCCAAGAGAACATCAAGAAGATGAACAAGAGTTATAGTTTGTATGATCACTTCTCCCAACTACACGAGCCACAGCGTACACATCCACAGCGGACACTCACAGACGAAGCTGGCCAAGTTAACATGGTTAAGTCACATCGTGTTGGAGGATGGAGCAGACGGAAGGAGGTGAAAGATGACGCCGTGCACACCTCACCGTCAGGAGGGGAGAGCCAGGATGACGAATCAAACGCACACGTCTTCAGCTTCACAACCTGCAGGTCATCATCACTCACAACGTAACGTCATAACGTAAAACAACGTTACGTAAAACAACGTTACGTAAAACAACGTTCTCGAACACGTCACTTAAAAAGTTACATAAAACCACGTTACGTAAACAAATATCAGTCAAAGGTGCAATAATAAACTTAAACATTGATTTCCTTAAAACCACGTTTTGGTTTTATGTAAATCAATGCTTAAGTTTTGGTTTCACGCTGGACCTGAACAGCTGTCTCCTGGGTAAATGTCCTGTGTTTGTCACCTGCCCTCCGTGGACTTTCTTACTTGTTATACTTCTTACTAAACCACGTAATCCTGTTTGATCGACTCAGCGGTCTGTCTCACATTTTACACTCTGCAATGCTGCTGATTAACTATTAGACGCTTTCAACAAGTGAGTGACACGACGTACAAATGACACAAAGAGCAAGATGCCGCTAAATGTCGTGATCATTTGATTGGTTGAGAGCGAGCTGAGTGACCTCTGACAAACTTTTATCCAATGAAGCGTCTCTCTCTGTTCACAGAGTTAGTTTGTAGCCAAATGAGACCGACCCCGAGTCTTGTTTCAAACTCCTTAAGATCCCACACACACACACACACACACACACACACACACACACACACACACACACACACACACACACACAGCGGGAGCTTCAAGTGGAAACTTTTGAAGGACTTGCAGAGGTGGATGCAGCAGCGGAAATCACACGGTAACGACGATATAATGATACAATCCTGCAGGTCGTTACGCAACACGCTCTCCAAATTCAGAGTGAAATATGAGAGGAGTGTGTTCAAACACCACCTGGCTCTGTGTGTGTGTGTGTGTGTGTGTGTGTGTGTGTGTGTGTGTGTGTGTGTGTGTGTGTGTGTGTGTGTGCAACAGAGAAGCCTTATTAAAATAGTTATGAAGAGGGATACAGGAAGCTTTCTAGTAACAGAACAAGGAAGAAAGTTTTTTCTAATTCAGAAGCAACACAGAGTGAAGCTTCCTAGTTATTTGAGGAAGGAAGTTTCCTCATTAGGAAGCAAGGAGAGGTAAGTTTCCTCATAGGGACGGAAGAAGGGAAGTAAAGACTTTCAGTTGTTGAGCTGGAAAGAAAGAAGCTTCCTGTTTCGGGAGAGAAGGGCGACAGACGCTCTCTAATTAGGGATCAAGGAAAAGTGAAGTATCCTAGTAAGGGAACAAGTAAGGAGGCTTCCAGGTTGGGAACAAGGATCCTCGTAAAGGAGAAAGAAAAGAGGATGCTACGTAGTAAGGACACAAGGAAGAAGGAAACCCTTAAAGATATGGAGGAAGGTCGGAAGCAGCTTCTTAAATAGGGAGAGAGGAATTAGGGAGGAAATACTTAAGTGTTCTAGCTACTATTCATTATGATATAATGTCTCCTTGATTCCTTTCCTCGCCTCCTCTCCTCATGTCTTAGCACCGCCCACGGGAGACGCCAGCAGCGGAGGCGAGGAAGAGACGGGAGGAGAGAGGAGTCGAGGCAAAAGGCATTCAACAAATGAGACATCGTTGCCTCGGAGCTTCATTGTAATATTAGTGCTGGGCAAGTTAACGAGTTATTATCGCGTTAACGCATTCATTAATTGATGCCGACAATTATTTTATAGCGCGTTAACGCATTTTTTATTTTGAAAGTCCGTGGAGGAAGTCTTCAGCAGACTACGTTGATGCAGCGTGTGGGAGTACACGGAATACACGGCGTTACAACGAGCACCAGCTGTTGCTCTGCCTGGAGACTACTGGACATCGCTGCGGTAAAGTCAGCAGACACTTTGAGTGCACCTATATGCTGAAATTCACGGTAAACGCATTCAAACGGCACAGATCGGGAGCGAGCGAAGGAGAAAGTTAGCGGAAACATTAACGTGAGACAACATCCGGTTTCTTCAGACGAACATCCGGTTTTCAGAATAAGATGCCAACAAAGTATGAATTATTGTCACGATCAGGCTTTGCCCTGTGTGTTCTGTGTCTGTTTCTTTCTGTAGCTCCTCACTCACCTCATCAGCTCATTACTCTCACCTGTTCACTCTGCCTAGTCACTATTTAAACCCCTGTCTTTCACTCACTCACTGCCAGATCATTGTGTTTGTTTCCTACCTACCCGCCCGTTTTGCTCATCCTGTTCCCGGTTTCCCAGTCTGTCTGCCCTGCCTTGTCCTGTCGGATTTTCCCCCTCGTCTTTTGTCTTGTCCTTGGATTACCTGTTTTTGTTTGTGAGCTATTAAAGACCTTTTTTCCCCTACTCTGACTGTCTGCGCTTGAGTCCTCATCATGCCCCGTGACAGAATGATCTGGCCTACAATGGACTCAGCAGACCATGGGTTGGAGTGCCGTCTCCCTGAGTGGTATGAGCAGTTCATGGGAACCCGCCTGGCCTTTGGTGGGCCTCGGAGTGTCCAGAAGGTGAACCGCGACCTGATGGACTGCCAGCTCAACACTCGTAGGAGACAGAGAAAGAAGGGTCAGACTTCCATCCCCGCTGGGCCGCAGCGAGTCCCCGCTCCCGCTGGGCCGCAGCTAACTCCAGCTCCCCGTGTCCTGTCGGCGGTCCGACCGACTCCACCTCCCCGTGTCCGGTCGGCGATCCAGCCGACTCCAGCTGTCGCCTCGGAGCAGCAGCTATCCCCAGTCCGGGCCGCCGCCGTCTTCGAACCGCAGCGACCTCCAGTCCGGGCCGCCGCCGTCTTCGAACCGCAGCGACCTCCAGTATGGGCCGCCGCCGTCTCCGAACCGCAGCGACCTCCAGTCCGGGCCGCCGCCGTCTCCGAACCGCAGCGACCTCCAGTCCGGGCTGCCGCCGTCTCCGAACCGCAGCGACCTCCAGTCCGGGCCGCCGCCGTCTCCGACCCGCAGCGACCCGCAGCGACCTCCAGTCCGGGCCGCCGCCGTCTCCGAACCGCAGCGACCTCCAGTCCGGGCCGCCGCCGTCTCCGAACCACAGCGACCTCCAGTCCGGGCCGCCGCCGTCTCCGAACCGCAGCGACCTCCAGTCCCGGCCGCCGCCGAACCGCAGCGACCTCCAGTCCCGGCCTCCGCCGTCTCTGAACCGCAGCGACCTCCAGTCCCAGCCGCTGCCACCTCCGCGCTGCAACGACCTCCAGCCCTTTACCCCGCTGGGTCATCAGTCTATCCCCCTGAGCCCCAGTCTATGGACTCCGGTTGCCCGGAGCCTCATCTCCAGTCCCTGGAGACCTGTTCCCCGTCTGATCTCCAGCCCCTGGAGACCTGTTCCCCGTCTGATCTCCAGCCCCTGGAGACCTGTTCCCCGTCTGATCTCCAGTCCCTGGAGACCTGTTCCCCGTCTGATCTCCAGCCCCTGGAGACCTGTTCCCCGTCTGATCTCCAGCCCCTGGAGCCCTGTTCCCTATCTGATCTCCAGCCCCTGGAGCCCTGTTCCCAGTCCGATCTCCAGTCTCTCGAGTGCAGTTCCCAGTCCGATCTCCAGTCTCTCGAGTGCAGTTCCCAGTCCGATCTCCAGTCTCTCGAGTGCAGTTCCCAGTCCGATCTCCAGTCTCTCGAGTGCAGTTCCCAGTCCGATCTCCAGTCTCTCGAGTGCAGTTCCCAGTCCGATCTCCAGTCTCTCGAGTGCAGTTCCCAGTCCGGTTCCCAGTCTCTCGAGTGCAGTTCCCCTCCTGGTTCCCAGTCTCTCGAGTGCAGTTCCCCTCCTGGTTCCCAGTCTCTCGAGTGCAGTTCCCCTCCTGGTTCCCAGTCTCTCGAGTGCAGTTCCCCTCCTGGTTCCCAGTCTCTCGAGTGCCATTCCCCTCCTGGTTCCCAGTCTCTAGAGTTCCGACCCCCGGACCCCCAGTCTCTAGAGTTCCGACCCCCGGATCCCCAGTCTCAAGAGTTCCGACCCCCGGACCCCCAGTCTCTAGAGTTCCGACCCCCGGACCCCCAGTCTCTAGAGTTCCGACCCCCGGACCCCCAGTCTCTAGAGTTCCGACCCCCGGACCCCCAGTCTCTAGAGTTCCGACCCCCGGACCCCCAGTCTCTAGAGTTCCATCCTCCGGACCCCCAGTCTCTAGAGTTCCGACCCCCGGACCCCCAGTCTCTAGAGTTCCGACCCCCGGACCCCCAGTCTCTAGAGTTCCGACCCCCGGACCCCCAGTCTCTAGAGTTCCGACCCCCGGACCCTCAGTCTCCCCAGTCTGCCAGGCCGGCCATCCCTCCTCCGGACCCCCTCCACCCACCCGGTTGTGGACTCTGACTCTCGGCCTCGGAGGAGTTATAACCCTCCTCCGGGCCCCCACCGCCCTCCTTTGGAAGATGTTCATGTTTTTCTTTTTTTCTTTTTGGACGTCTGGAATCCGTCCCTTGGAGGGGGGGGTACTGTCACGATCAGGCTTTGCCCTGTGTGTTCTGTGTCTGTTTCTTTCTGTAGCTCCTCACTCACCTAATCAGTTCATTCAGTGCACCTGCCAGTCACACTCACCTCATCAGCTCATTACTCTCACCTGTTCACTCTGCCTAGTCACTATTTAAACCCCTGTCTTTCACTCACTCACTGCCAGATCATTGTGTTTGTTTCCTACCTACCCGCCCGTTTTGCTCATCCTGTTCCCGGTTTCCCAGTCTGTCTGCCCTGCCTTGTCCTGCCGGATTTTCCCCCTCGTCTTTTGTCTTGTCCTTGGATTACCTGTTTTTGTTTGTGAGCTATTAAAGACCTTTTTTCCCCTACTCTGACTGTCTGCGCTTGAGTCCTCATCATGCCCCGTGACAATTATATTCACATTAAGTATAAAACATGCTGCATCTCGTGAGTTAAAGGGAAAATATACATATGATATAAGAAATATGATCGCTACTGTGTAAAGGGAATACTGCTGTTAAAAATAACCTGATGTGTTTAAAGTGTTTGTAAACCAAATGTTATTGCCCTTTTGTTCATATAGCAGTACTTTTAAAATAAAAGTACTGCTATACACTACTTTTGAATTCATTATTGAACTTTGCCATAACAATGAGATTAATCGCAAAAAATCCATGCGATTAATCGCGATTAAATATTTTAATTGTTGCCCAGCACTAATATATATAAATATATATATATATATATATATATATATTTACTGTATATATTAAAGAAGGGGTGTCCAAACTACGGCCTGAGGACCAATTGCGGCCCGTGGTCCATTTTGAATTGGCCCGCAGCAAATTCTACGAATATAATGGAATATGACCCACACATGAAACTCGCGCTTGACTGTACTGTACTTCTTAGTTCTGACACTAGGTGGAGGTACTGTGTTGAACAAGGCAGCTTCTCCACAAAATAAGAGCGATCAAAGAAAAGTTTTGCCACAGATGACCAAAAATGGCAGAATCAAATATATACGCAAGAGAGTGTAGAAAATTTCAGACATGATGGGAACATGAATATTTCTTCATAGATGTATTGAAGTCATACGATGTACTTATTTTTTATTTTTTTTTATAATTTTTTATTGAAAGACAAGAGACAATATTAGACAATACATAGACATAACAACAAGAGGATGACAAGAACAGTGGGATAAAAGCCAGCAAACATCATATAGTCAGTGTGTGTGTGTGTGTGTGTGAGAATGTCCTTGAGCCTTTTGAGATGGAAGGAAAAAAATAATAATAATAATAATAAAAAAACAAACCAAAGAAAAAAGAAAAAAGGAAAAAAAAAACAGGTAAGTATGTGTGCATATGGATGTTCATGTACGTGGGTTTCAATTGGTTGTCAGGCAAGAAAAACAACAAAACAAAAATCAACAATAGTAATAAATACAAAAGAATATAGATATATACTATACAAATTTTAATATTAATAGGATGGGTGGTGTCACATTTGCAGAAACATAGTGAGGGATGACCAGGTGGAGCGGTGTTCTGTTGTATTGTATATGATGGACGAGATTAGATTTCCATTGAAATATACTCTATCATTAAGTTTCTCCAGTGTGTGATGTGTGTGTTATTCCTTGATTTCCAGGTCACGAGGATAGTTTTCTTGGCGATAGTTAGGGCCACGAGGAGTAATTTGCGATTTGTTTTACTCAGATGTATTGTTGAGATGTCTCCTAGTAGGCACAGTGAAGGGGATAATGGGACGAGGCAGCCCAGGAAGACAGACAGTGACTCAGTTATTTCTTTCCAAAAGTGATTAACTGGTGTGCAGTGCCAGGTGGCGTGAACAAAGCTATACGATGTACTTATAACTTCTGGTGACTAGTAGTTCTCTTGAATACATATGTTGAATACACTGACTGTAAGTCGCTTTGGATAAAAGCGTCTGCTACATGACTGTAATGTAAAGTAACAAGTACAACATGTACCTCTGAGGTGTAGTACAGTAACAAGTAGCATAACGTGGAAATACACAAATAAAGTATCTCAAAATTGTACTTAAATACAGTACTTGACTAAATGTAAAATAAAGAGATAAATCCAGTTAATAGAACAGTCTGCAGAGAGGACGACTGTATGAAACACTAATAACACGACACTAAACGCTTCTCTGGTCAAAGCAGCTGAATATTTTATTATTAGATTTTGTTGATTCATTTTCTACAAATATGAATCAATAATTCATCTTTTATTGACCCTTAAAAACATACCAGACAGAGATCTCTTCATTTTTCTGATTATTCGAAAATGATAAAAACTAAAACCCTTAAACACCTTTTATTTAAAATATAAAATAAGTGGTACATGACTTTATCCAATAATTAGTAACAGTAATCATAATGTATAATATATATACTAATATATAATATAATATATATAATATACTACTACAATGCTTCAACTTTACACAACATATCAACTTCCCCACCCACAGCAGAGGTCACATCCTGGATCTGGTCTGCTCCACTGGTCTCACAATACCGCAACTCTCCAGCCTCAACCTCAACATCTCTGACCACCTGGCTATCACCAAGTACATTCAGAACTCTGCTGCTCGCCTGCTCACCCACACCCCGCTCCCGTGACCACATCACCCATGTTCTCCAGAACCTCCACTGGCTCCCCGTCCCACAACGGATTGAATACAAAATCCTTCTCCTCACTCACAAAGCCCTCCATAATCAGGCCCCCTCCTACCTCACCGACCTGCTCCACCACCACACTCCATCCCGTCGGCTCCGCTCCTCTGATGCCTCCTGTCTCTTCCACTCAGGACCAAGCACCAGACATGGGGTGACAGAGCCTTCTCCATATCTGCCCCCTCCCTCTGGAACTCTCTCCCCAAACATATCCGAGACTGCACTGACCTCTCCACATTCAAATCTCAAATCAAAACCCACCTGTTCAAAATTGCTTTTAATGTGTGACCGATATTGTGTATTTTATGTTTTTAGTGTATTGCTTTTATATATAATGATTTTAATGTAAAGTGTCTTTGAGTACTCTGAAAAGCCCTATATAAATAAAATGTATTATTATTATTATTATATACAATAATCAGACATTAAACATTTTCATTTGGCACCCAGATATTTAAGGAATGTACAAACATACTAACATACTTATGAATTAAGTCTTACATACTTAAACATACTCTCATCATACTTATGTGAGCAAACATTTTCTGTTAACTCTGAACAAAAGCACATTGAGAACCAAAATGGCCGACAGCCATCTCTGTGATGTCCTTCACATCTCAACCACCAAACGTACTCCTGACCTGCCAGCACATGTTTACTATACTACATACACAGTATTCATGTGTGAATGAATGCAATCAGTTAAAGCTGATAACATTTTATAACAAACGTTAGTTGATGTGTTAACAAGCCCAATAACTTATTTGCATAATAAGCTTGAAATATACCCGTCCCCTTGTCCCCTTATTGTCCCTTTATTGTCCCCTTTATACAGTGCTGTCACCATCCTGACTCAGAAGCTATCAGAGCCTGCTGTTTGGAGAATGAGCTGCCAACTGGGGCGACTGTGGCTAAGGGGATAGCAGGGCCGCCTTTCAATCAGAGGGTCGGTGGTTCAATCCCCGGCTCCGGCTCTGCTAGTCGCATGTCGATGTGTCCTTGAGCAAGACACTTAACCCCAAAAAAATTGCTCCCGTAGCTGTGCCTACGGTGTAGATTTGTGATAGACTCTGAATTGTAAGTTGCTTTGGATAAAAGCGTCTGCTAAATGACTGTAATGTAATGTAACCCTATTTACCTACATGTGATTGATTTCGCTCCCTTTAGCTCCCTAGAGGTGAGGCCATATACCTCTAGTGAGAGGTGAGGCCCTTCGTATTTTGTTTTGTATGTGGCCCTCAGTGAAAACAGTTTGGGCACTCCTGAATTAAAGCATAAATGTTTGTATGAAAAGTGCTATATTGTACAAATAAAATGCTGAAAATACTTCCGGAGAATAAAAGGATACACCTGTGTTTCCTCACGTCCTTACAAGGAAGCATTCTAGTTAACGAACAAGGAAGCTTCAGAAACAAGAGTCATTTTAGGGAAAAGGACACAATAAAGAAAAAGGCCTCAAAGTGAGGGAGCAAGGAAGGTGGAAGATTCCTAATTACAATGCTCAGACAGAAAAGGAGCTTCCTAGTCTGGAAAAAAAAGGGAAAGAAAGGAAGGATAAATGCATCAGGAGGCTGCACTTAAGGAGGAAGCATTTTATTTTGAAAGGAAGAAAGGGAAGACTATGTTAGGATGCAAAGAAGAAAGAAGCTTCCTATTTAAGGAGGCAGGAAGGAGGACATGTGACAAGGAAGGTGAAATCTTGAGAGTTAGGATGCAAGGAAGGAGGAAAAAGTATTTGTAAGGGGAAATGAAAGATGACGCTTCGTTGACAAGAAAGAATCCTAGTTAGGGATCGAAGAAGCATCCTATTTACAGAACAAGCAAGAATAATGCTTCCTGTTTAGGGAGCAAGAGAAGAGGATGACTCCCTCGTATTTAATGCAAAGATGAAGAAAGTTTCCTAGTTTAGGGGGAAAAGGAAGAAACGCTGACGGAAGCTTCCTATCTGAGCGGAAGGATGCTTCCTACTTAGGACACAGAAAGAAGGAAGTCTTCCAGTTGAGATCAAAGGATGCTTCCATGTTAGGGAGCAAGATGAAGACTCCTCCCTCCCTCCCTCCCACCTCCACACTGTCCATGAATCATACACTGAAATATTTCAGACCTAAAAAATTCAATCTGCCCACACACACCCACACAGACACACACCCACTCACACACACAGACAGACACACAGACACACACTCACACACAGACAGACAGACACACAGACACATACTCACACACACAGACAGACACACAGACACACACACACACACACACTCACACACACAGACAGACACACAGACACATACTCACACACACAGACAGACACACAGACACAGACACACACACGCACACACTCACACACACAGACAGACACACAGACACACACACACACACTCACACACACAGACAGACACACAGACACACACACACACACACTCACACTCACAAACACTCAGTGTGTGTTCTCTCTCTGGATCCTTTCATCTGCAACCAGACAGGAAAGTCTGTCCATCAGTTCATCTCGTTTTCTTTTATCTGGGTCAGCAACTAAGAATACAAAGTGCTGAATGTGCATGAATACAGGTGGATGGAGCAGCTGGAGCTGGTTTTAATATTTAAAGTTCGTTTTGAAGTAAATGCAGCCAAACACACAAACAGTCTGCTATTCATCAGACATGGTGTCCATTGATAAAAGTCAAATCATTTCATTTCTCTCTGGTCTAGTGAATCCCTGCTGCTCTGTGATTCATGGTCCTCCTCAGAGGAGTTAAAGGAGACGTGAACTGTGACCGTTGGATGAACACCGCTCACGTCTTTGAGGCACAACGCTTCACATCTGCTCCTGAGAGATATCCACAAACACTGCAGTGGTCCTAACAACATCCAAATCAGCCTGATGTGTGTGAGTGAGTGTGCGAGTGTGAGCGTGTGTGTGAGTGAGTGTGTGTGAGTGAGTGAGTGAGTGTGCGTGTGCGTGTGCGAGTGAGTGTGCATGTGTGTGTGAGAGTGTGTGTGTGTGTGTGTGTGAGTGTGTGTGTTTGTGTTGCGTTGAAGATCGATAACTCGATCTATAAGATCTATAACTAGCTGAACAGAGACAACATGCTTCCATCAGAGCAGCAATCTCCAATAATTAATAATTCCAAACAACAAAACAACCTTCTAACGCTCATAGTTTACAAACAAAGCTGTCGATTATAAAGTAATCTTCATTTTTAATAAATCTCACGTTGACGTCGCGTAATGGAGCCTCTATACAAACAGCTGGATGATGCACAGCTGTAAACGATGTGTTGACCTGAAGAAGAACCTACGTATGAAGGTTGTAGAAACAGACTTCATGGTCTGAAGCGGAGGCTTCGGTGTCTGACGATGAGAACGTGTCGGACCTGCTTCCAGAATGAACAGCTGCTGTCTCACTGAATCACATTGTCGCCACAAAACTCAGTGAACGCCGCTAAATGTAGATCAGACCTTAAACGTTCTCTAACCGGCAGAGAAGATGATCCTGCTGCTCAAGATGAAGGAATAATTCAAGCCTCGTCTCATCTCATTCTGGACTGTAGAGACTTCCCAACACTGACAGCCAGCAGCCCTTTGAAATGCAAAACCCAAGCAGTGAGCGGAGATCAAAGCAGGTGTTTCCTGTCAGCCGGATCTGATCTGGTGTCAGTCTACAGCTCCCAAACCAGAACAGTCGTGAGGCCTCGGCACGCCTCCTGACAGAGAGGCTCGCCGTTAGTGGGAGAACATCTGGGTTCCTGTGCACCAGGGTACCGTTTGGTGCTGTCTGAAGAAACAAATCTGGGTTCTCTATCTGCCATGAACTCTGTGAACAACCTTTTGGTTCACGTAGGGTCGACTGGTCCAACTCACCAACATGCTGCAATTAACTCATTTATAAGATCATTCATTGACTTTGAAAGATATTAAAAACTAAACTGTGTTGTAACGTTAGCAGCACCGCTAACGGCTAACCAACAGGAGGAGAGCTAGTAACGTTAGCAGCACAGCTAACGGCTAACCAACAGGAGGAGAGCTAGTAACGTTAGCAGCACAGCTAACGGCTAACCAACAGGAGGAGAGCTAGTAACGCTACCAGCACAGCTAACGGCTAACCAACAGGAGGAGAGCTAGTAACGTTAGCAGCACAGCTAACGGCTAACCAACAGGAGGAGAGCTAGTAACGTTAGCAGCACAGCTAACGGCTAACCAACAGGAGGAGAGCTAGTAACGCTACCAGCACAGCTAACGGCTAACCAACAGGAGGAGAGCTAGTAACGTTAGCAGCACCGCTAACGGCTAACCAACAGGAGGAGAGCTAGTAACATTAGCAGCACCGCTAACGGCTAACCAACGGAGGTTCACGTCAGTTACACTATGATGCCTTCAGGCTCTGCTCAGTGAACATGAGTACTGGCTGAAGGTCCATTATAACGTTATCATGATGTGTTCATGTCATCTGTAAAATGTAGTTTTGGTGATAAACTAGAATAAATCCAGTAGTTTGAAGGAGATGTTTTCACATGAATATAAAATAGATATTAGTGATAAATTATGAGCTGTTTACCTTCATAACACGAGCTCTAAACACATTATTATACATCAGTAAAAATAATGAAGAGATGTTTTAATGAAGAAAAGAAACACTATAAATTACTATTACTAAGTAAAAGTACAACATTTCATATTTTTGATGGTTTACAGACTTATAGACAGACAATAAGAGGTTCGTCTGGTAACCGCAAGGTCGGCGGTTCGATCCTTGGCTGGGACGTGTCCCGTGTCGAAGTGTCGCTGAGCAAGACACTGAACTGAACCCCTAACGGCTCCCCGGGCGCCTGTCATGGGCAGCCCACTGCTCCCTATACAGGGATGGGTCAAATGCAGAGACCAATTTCCTCTTCCGGGATGAGTATAGTGTATAAAATAATAATAATAATAATAATAATAATAAATATTCTGGATCCTTGTAGACCAGCTGCTATAATCAAACAACAGAGAGATCTGTATCTGTTCATGTGGATCATCAACGATCGGTTATTAGTATTAGAGGCAAGAAAACTAAAATGTAAAAGTCATATTTTCTCCTTTATTTCTTTGGTGCTGATCTGATCGTCAGCTTCACCATCCGTTGCTGCTCTACTGTTGTTGCCCTTTGCTACGTTGTTCCCAAAGTGTTCAGAGTCCTGCAGTGAGGGCGAGTCAGTGAACGTCACACGGTGTGGCCCCTGCTTCTCTGAGCTTCACGCCAAAACAGCAAAGATCTCTTTGATCTGACTCTGCTGTGTCTCAGCCAATCAGGAGCCTGATAGCTGCCGGCTTTGACCAATCACTGTCTGCTGCAGAGAGAGAGCAGAACGATGGGAGACAGTACCAGCAGAGTAACGAGACGACAGAATATAAGTCCGTAGGACTGTTTCAGACATCTGTGTGTGAGTTTGTCTCGTTCCTGTTTCAACGTCACCAAACCGGCTCATAAAGAACTCTTCTTCTTCGTGTTTGGTGAGGAAGAAGTTCACTGGTCCGACTCCCAACTCGTCAAATACCAGCGCTTGGTCGCTGTCTGTTTTCTCTTCCACTCCCTCCAACGTTAACCCTTCCACCTCCTCAGCAGCGCTCTGATCCACTGTAAATAGACTGACACCTACACCGGAGAAGCCCAGAATCAAACCGCTGATCTTCTGATTGAACCAAAAACACTTATGGAAGTTTATTTTGAAAAGAGACTGCAGGTAACAAGTGGACCCAGTACGTTTCCTGTGAACACTGACTTTTATTTTGAAAAGACAACAAATGTAACGAGCGGCCCTGAGGCGCCGTAGTGTGAAGCTAGAGCCTCGGTGGTGGACGAGCAGAGTGGAAAACAGGAAGTGAGACGATAAGCGATGTGTTTTTAACAATCCAATCAGACCTCGTTGGTTTACATCTCAAAACCATTTCCTTCAAGTCCAACGTCTCATTGCTTTAGAAAAATAAATGCTTTTTTTATCGGTACTTTCAAGTTCTAATCCTCGAGAAACGTTTCCTTCTCGTCGAGTCCTCGCCGGTGACTTTGCTTCGCTCACCGCTCGACTTTCACAACCTCCAGGAAGGAGAGCGAAGAGGCGGCGGCCATCTTTTTCTCAGAAAGTGGGACGATGATGTTCAGGCAGCCGGTGATGGATGAGAAAGATTCTCCCATCTTTTATATTGGTATTCTTAGACTGACCTGACACACACGCACACGCACACACACACACACACACACACACACACACGTGTCATTGTATAATCATCTGTGTGGAGGTTGCCGTGTCTTTGCGCTCTGAGTCGGGATGGATCCTCTTCTTGTCTCCCGTAACTTTGAGCAAAGTTAAACCAAAGTTGAAGTGAGAGTGATGTCTCTCTTCTTCTCTGTTCTTCGCCCTCAGGAGCGCGGCACATTCGCGCTGCTTTCCTTCCTTTCTGTTTCCCTCATGAGATATTTAGTGAGAGGAGACTCACGGAGATGATTGAGAGCACAGAGGGAGACGACCTGAGGGGCTGTTCTTATTGTTAGAGCTGTTGTCCTCAGGTGAACCTCAGTAAACTTCAGGTAAGGAAGTCTGAAAGGCCTCATCTCTTCTCTGTGACAGCTTGAAGACGACATTCGATTATTTCATGTCTTTAGTACAACGTGCCGTCACATTCTGTGTGTTTGAGTATCGGGTGAAAGCTGATCTGAAGTCTGATGTAATGTGGCGTCGGTGTGTTTTATGGAGAGAGAGCACCAGATAGACTCACACACCAGTTATAATGTGTTATTTAAAACTCGTGCTATCTACTGTTTGAATAACAGGAGCTTTAAGAGTGACCTATTCTGTATACATGGATATGTGACGAGTGGTTCACCAATAAGTGAATGATACAAGTTTAAAGACAGTTTGGTGTGATGTATTAAAAACTAGATAAATAAGATTGATAAAGACTGTGGATGTGGATCCGGTCTGATCCTGGACCAGAGACGCTCAGTGGGATCAGTTCTAGATGAGCCGACTCCTTCTGGGTTCATGAGCCGAGATCAATATTTAATGTATTTACAAAACTGATCACTGTTTAAAACATTGACAAAGAACAGGGAGACCTTCTACATGTTAGGAAACAAGCTACAATACAAAGACAAAGAGGAAGATTCCTCATGTCTGTGAGGAAGTAAGAAGCTTCCTATTTCAGGAAAGGAAGGAAAGAAGGGAAGGAGAACAAATAAAATAAAAGATCTTTACGTAGCAAGTAAGGAAACATGGTTATTAGGATCTAAGGAGGTAAAATAGCTTCATGGAGCAGAACAAGGAAGCAGGAAGCAGGAAGCTTTCTGATCAAAAAGCTGGAAAGAGTGAAGTCTCCTACACTGTAACGAATTACTGTAAATTTACGGTGGATTTTCAACGGTATCTTACAGTATTTCATAATAACTGTAACACACAGTTAAATGTTCATCCTCACATGTAAATTAACAGTCAATGCTGTAAATTAACAGTTAATGCCGTCAATTAACAATAATAGCAGACTACCGTAATTTAACAGCATGATACAGTATTTTTTGTGAAGAGGTGGATACACGCTTCTCTATACAAGTTGAGTGAATCACGATCCATCTACATCGTACTGTCTATTGTAGGTTAATGTGTCTGTAATGACGATAGAATATTTTTATTATTCAAACTGCTCATTGCCTAAAAGTCATTTTTGAGTGACAAGACGTGACCGACTGCTCCTGAACGTGACTTTGGACACAACAGCTTCAGTTCATCCTTCTGAGCGACAGCCATGTGGAGATCAACCGAGGAGCCAAGGTAAGTTATCATCCGAAATTCAAATTCAAAGTCTCTAGTATTGTTTTGTCTTCATGATTATTGAATTGTTGACATCTCAGATAATGTTTCACTTGGTCTGTTTCATTACATTAGGTTGCTAATGTTGGTGGAGCTAACGTTAGCTCTGTGACGTTAGCTAGCTCAAGCTCAATTAGCCTTAGAAAGGTTAGCTAGCTAACAGCATAGCAAGTTAAGTTAACATAAATAAAGTGAATCACCGATTACAGTGTTAAGATGTAACGTTAGTAACCTAACTTGTGTTTACTTGTGCTCTTATTGAACTGTAGGACCGCAAACAGGACGATTATCAAAAGGGAGAGAACAGAGATCACCGACGTGTTCAAGACGATGAACAGTTGAGGTAACGCTAACAGTAACGTTACCCGTGTGTGTTATTCCAGGAGCAACATTAAGACCAGATCAAACTCATTTTAGTGTTGAACGTTAGTCCATTGTGGTCCATCGTCTTAGCTTTATTACTTCACCTAACGTAATCAGCTCATCACATAGTCTGTTCATTTAAACTGTATGGTATTCTTGTAGGCCTATTAGCTTTTTACAAAGACTTACATTGATATGTTAACATGTGTGAGGCACAGGCAAACCCACAGCTGCACACCCAAAGCTTCTTTTGTTTATCCTGGATGTCATAGAACTTTCCAGAAGTTCAGAACATTGTGTTTCTAAAGTTTTTATTTTGTTTGTTTACAGTCACTCGTCATCAGAGATTGAGGAAACCAGCCAGACGCTGCAGTCAAGTCCTCTTTAAGGTGTTCTCTCTCCTTATTGTTTCATTCATGTGAGTTCATGCTGTTCAAATTAACTATAAATGTGTATAAGACTTGTTATCAAGCTAGACTGTGAAGCAGTTCTATTACACTGTTCTTGATACTATTTTAATTCAATGTTATACTGTTGATGCTAATGAGTTCAGTTAAGCTGGTCATTAACGATTTTATTGGTTTATTAGTTTTTGTCACGGCTCCGCTGTGACCTCAGCTTGTCTCCCCTCTGTTGTCTGTCTGTCTGTCTGTCTGTGTGTGTGTGTGTGTGTGGCTTGAGTGCGGCTGCACTCATCCGGCACCTGGGCTCATCTCCTCACCTGACAACAATTACACCATCATCACCTTCAGCTTAAATACCCCGGCTTCCTGCAGTCTCATCGTCAGATTGTTCCTTCAACTCAGTGGTAGCTACACCTCGGCCCCTTTGAGTTTAAGTCTTCTCTTAGCGAAAGTTAGCCTTTTTGACGTTTTTAACTAACTTGTGTTTTCCCTCTGCCTCAGCGAGTCCCGTGCCACGTCGCCGCCCAGACGCCGCCGCACACACCGCCTCGCTGCTCCACCTGCATGCTTCACCTGCATGCTCCACCGGCTCCACAGACAAGCAAAATAAAACTCTTTTTTCACCTACTCTGCTGTCCCGGTGTCTGCGTTTGGGTCCAGGATAAACCGACCATAACAGTTTTCTTCTAAACATGCAGTACATTGTGAGTTTTGTGATGTAATACAAATGTCCCTTTATTATTTGAGAACATGTAATAAACTGCAACTATTATGTATTGAATGTCTATTGTTGTTCTTTCAATTTTTGGGAATTAAATGCAAAAGTAGCGGGTTGTATTACCCTTTGTAAATAAACGGTAACATTCTGGCATATACCGTAAAATCACGGTAAAACCTAATTAACAGAAATGATCCTTTTAAAGGTGAAAAGTGGAGGATTCCTCATGTATGTGAGAAAATAAGAGGAGAGAGGAGGAAGGAGGGCTAGGACCAAAGTTTTAGATTAATGTGAGGAAGTACATGGAAGCAGCAAGGGAAGGAGGAATGCAAATAAGGGAGGATAGTTTACTAATTAGGGAGCAAGGAGGAAGGAAGCATCTATGTTTAAGGAGAGAAAAAAGGAAGGAGAGATAATCTTTTTAAGAGGAAGCTGTCTAATTGGGTCACAAGGAGGAAGGAAGCCTCGTAGTCTGGATTAAAAGTAGAAGGAAGCATCCGAGCATCCTGAGCAAGGAAAAAGGAAGCTTAAACAAAGGAAGCAGAAGATTCCTAATTTAAAGAAAGAACCTTCCTTTTGAGAAACAGCAAAGAAAAAGAAGGAAGGAAAACCTTTTGTGATTAGGGAGCAAGGAAGGAGGAAGCCTCCTTTAGTTCTGTCGCAGTGAGAGAAGAAGAGTCGCTGGAATGAGCGTTGCATTCAGGGGCCGCTGGAAAAAACAGAAACTGACAGAAACGACTCTGAAACACAAACTCAACAATCTGTCAGCGGTCAAATCCTGAGTGTAATATTTCTCCTGAGGCAGAGACAGCGCTATCACACACACACACACACACACACACACACACAGTCCGATGTTATCTCTCAGCCACATGTGTGAGTGGGAGGCCGGCGTTTCGAAACCCATTTAAATTCCGATATCAGGCGTTAGAGCTTCACGCTGCAGTCTGACATGTTTCTCTGTCCGTCCTTTATTTATGGAAACCAGTTAGAATAAGTTTGTGTCGCATGTCAGAGAACCTGTGTGTGTGTGTGTGCGTGTGTGTGTGTCTCATCCTCTTTAACCCTTTCACTGATCCATGTTGAAACACAGATGGTGAATCATGACTTCATGAATCACTAAATAAATATTCCGTGTCTTCAGTAGCTCGAGAAGAGAACCACCCCGGTGATGTCATAGTGATGTCATGAGGGTTATCAGTGCTGAAGGTTAAAGCTGTGAACGTACCAGGATCAGGTTCCACAGTCTGACCTGCTGCAGATTTATTTTAAATAACTTTATTGAAATACGAAAACTCACTGGATTTCTCTCATAAAGCTGCTTCAACATCACACAGAAAGCGTGTGTGTGAGTGTGTGTGTGTGTGAGTGTGTGTGTGTGCGTGTGTGTTAACAGGCAGTTAACACACACGATAGTCCGTCACCTTGAACACGCTGCTCCTTTACTTTCATGATGATAAACTGAAGGACATGCTGGTCTGCTTTCTGTAAAACATGCGCACACACACACACACACACACACACACACACACACACACACACACACACACTTTCATCTCAGATAGCAAAACAAACATCTTTGCATCATGTGTGGCTCTCTGGTGGATTCACAGAGAGAAAAATAATCAGACGCAGAAGAACTTCTTTGATTTTTCTTTTGGTTTCAGATATTCAGGGACTCTGAGTCCTCAGGGACCCCCCCACACACACACACACCAGGGTTCTAACAGTGGGTCTTTACTGAGGCGTTACTCCGACTCAATGCTGCTACAGATCCCCAGAGATGCTCAGTAGTGATCGGTCAGTGTAACGTTAGCCACAGCTGAATGCACATAACCGCTTAACGTTGTCAGCTCGTGGACACATGCACACCTGTGAGACTCGTTTCTATGAAGAAATAGCCCTGAAATTAACAAATAATCTCTCCATGACTTGCTGACACTACACGTTCGGCTCCAGCCAATCACAGCTCGCCGTCTCTTACAACTGAAGGAAGTGATTGGTGAACTGACAGCTCTTGGGAATTTAAACGTGAGAGAGAAGCTGGAGCTGTCCCTCCACTTACTCAAGATAAAAACAAGCAGCTTGTTACAGTTTCTGAGGCCCCGCGTCTGTTGAGTTGGGCCATGGACGGACTACTGAGCTGGTCTACAGGGGCCCAAAGGTTATGTGGCCCCTGGGCAAGAGCTTCTGCTACTATTTGTTGTTGGGAAGCCACAAAGAGACACAAAACCACCACAGAGAAGCAAAACTAGCAAGAAGACAGATTCAAAACGTCCACAAAGAGACGCTGCTGCAGCCGTTGACGTATTGTGTTCGTTATGTGTGTGTGAGGCAACGTGTTCTCTTGGTGGTGTTCTCCGTTTTGCACAGCAGGTGAATCAGTAATCACAGAGCAGGTGTGTTTGACCGTCATGTGCAGCCGTTTTGTGTCCATTTGTTTGTTCGCATGTGTAAGTTATTCATTGATATAAGTTCATGTGGATCATCGTCAACACTGTGGATGTACAAATACAAACAGTGAGTAACGCTATTGGTACACACACGTTATTCAACTGACATGCTACACAAAGGCAGGTTTCATTAGCAGATGTGCTGGTGCTCAGGGAGGCTACTGGAGGAGAAAGATCTGGAGAAGCTCCTGACATCAAGGAAAGAACAGCAGGAGGTCAAAGACGTAACATTCACCCTAGAAAAGATTATTTAAAGTGCAGATGTACGGAGCCCTGGTGGTGTTATGGTAGGAAAAACAAGAAAGATGTGGAAATACAAACGATTGGTGAACTGTGCACTCGGTCTCCTGCCTGGTGTTGGTATGGAGTGTGACATTAAAACCTCTTATTCTCGCCGCCCCCAAATTTGGGGGCTCTCGGGCTCAGAACCCCTCAAACTCAAATGCGGAAAATAGCATGATTATTAGCCAGTAGCATGTACGTGGCTACTTTTTTTTTGGATGAAACAGCAACGTATGGGCAACAACATCATATAAGTCACTTCTTACACACTCCAAACACAACTATAGGCTACTCACATAAGCATAAAAAAATCGTGGCATAAAAGCACCAAATCCTGGCCAGAAATCGGCGTTATGAGTACCGCAAATCAATGTTTGTACCCTAATGCTAGCGGCTACCAAGTCATGCAATGCATTTATTAGCATTAGCACACGTGGCCAAACACGTAACTAACTTCTGTTTTCCGATCCGTGTGAACACTGGACAGTTGTGAGTGGTCAAACGTACCTTCGTGCTGCCCTCCGCCGAAAAAAATCGTAGGTATGCACCCAAGTTTTATGAAAAATATGGATAATAACGTCGCAGAATTCCCGTTTCAAAGCTGTAGTCCTTGTTGCCAACTGCATACTGTTGACTTCCGACTTGTTTCCAGAATAAGAGCGGTCAAGCAGGCTTGGGCGAGTGGTCAGACTGCCTGCGACCGGAAATTTACGCCGGGGTACACGCGTCACTTCTGGCAACTTTATTGCTTGAAACTTTTGCTGATCACCACCAAATTCGACAGAGGTCTTCCTGAGACTCTGACGCGTCGAAGGAGGGGTTATTTTTTTGAAATCGACCGAGGATAGGCTGAGATCCAGCCACATACACACACATGAACTGAGAAAATCCTACAGATGACAGCCAAAACTGGCTCTGATGATGTTATGAATATGAATATGATTCCTATTATCTGTATTTGGATGTATTGAATCATATGAGTGATAAAGAAAGTGAAATATATAGTTATATAGTGTATAAAAGTACAATGTAAGAGCTGCAACAGCTGGTTCGAAAATGATGACCTCGCCTGACCGCTTTGTACTAAAACCTCTTATTCTTAACTTTATTCCACTTTATTCCACTTTAACCTTTTTTTAATAACTACTGATCAGTTATGCTATGACTTGGGAAAGTTTTAGGGAGCTAGCTGCATTATTTCAATAACCTTTTATCAATGAAAGTGCATTTTTTCCAGGCGAAGCTGAATATTTTCAATTTCAGCTGTGTAATGTCTTATTTTACTATATTAACCAGCAACATATACACAATATTACCTATCTATACTATCTCACAGGTGTTGTGATCTGATTATATCAACAAAAATTATTAAAATCGACCTTGTAGTTACAGAACTATGGTCAGTTTTGTAGGGCTATGCCATTTTCGCTCAGACACCTCAAAATCGGCTCCGAGATTAAGAGGTTTTAACTTAAGACATTTCTTTTTCACTTTATCAAACATCTGCCTGGAGAGCAGCCTGAGCCGATAGGGTGAGCTGACACACCGTCAGACCGTCTGCTCCACGTCACTGCAGCGACACGGCGGAACAACGCCGGCGTCTTCAGCACGAATCCCACAAAGAGTTTAACCCCGTTCTGCATTTTCTGCCAATCACGGCCGATCTGCATCGAACCAACCGGATAAACACTTGTGACTGATGAAGATAATTGCTCTCTTCACACTCTGTGCAAGAACAAAGAGGAGGCAAGAATAGCTTCGTATGCAAATCAACTCCACCTCCACCAACGCTGGAAAGAACACGCCGACATCAAAGGGAGCGGCTGACGTGACTGCAGCGTGCAGAAAGAGGTTGATCAGGATTCAGCAGTTAAATGACGGTTCACTTTAATCCTGCAGGGAAACACACACACACACATAGCAATGAGAATAACTGATGCAATGAACTGGGATACACACAAAGTGTGTGATACAGTGAATTATGTCATGAACATGACAGCGTTTGGTTTTCTGGCCAGTCGGAGTTGTTAGTGGTCTTTATGAGTTGTTAGTGGACTTTATGAGCTGTTAGTGGTCTTTGTGAGTTGTTAGTGGTCTTTATGAGCTGTTAGTGGTCTTTGTGAGTCGTTAGTGGTCTTTGTGAGCTGTTAGTGGTCTTGTGAGCTGTTAGTGGTCTTTGTGAGTTGTTAGTGGTCTTTATGAGCTGTTAGTGGTCTTTGTGAGTTGTTAGTGGTCTTTGTGAGCTGTTAGTCGTCTTTGTGAGTCGTTAGTGGTCTTTGTGAGCTGTTAGTGGTCTTTGTGAGTTGTTAGTGGTCTTTGTGAGCTGTTAGTGGTCTTAGTGAGTTGTTAGTGGTCTTTGTGAGCTGTTAGTGGTCTTTGTGAGTTGTTAGTGGTCTTTGTGAGCTGTTTATGAGCTGTTAGTGGTCTTTGTGAGTTGTTAGTGGTCTTTATGAGTTGTTAGTGGTCTTTATGAGCTGTTAGTGGTCTTTGTGAGTTGTTAGTGGTCTTTGTGAGTTGTTTATGAGTTGTTAGTGGTCTTTATGAGTTGTTAGTGGTCTTTATGAGCTGTTAGTGGTCTTTATGTGCTGTTAGTGGTCTTTGTGAGCTGTTAGTGGTCTTTGTGAGTTGTTAGTGGTCTTTGTGAGTTGTTAGTGGTCTTTATGAGTTGTTAGTGGTCTTTATGAGCTGTTAGTGGTCTTTATGAGTTGTTACTGGTCTTTATGAGCTGTTAGTGGTCTTTATGAGTTGTTTATGAGCTGTTAGTGGTCTTTATGAGTTGTTAGTGGTCTTTATGAGCTGTTAGTGGTCTTTATGAGTTGTTAGTGGTCTTTATGAGTTGTTAGTGGTCTTTGTGAGTTGTTAGTGGTCTTTATGAGTTGTTACTGGTCTTTATGAGCTGTTAGTGGTCTTTATGAGTTGTTTATGAGCTGTTAGTGGTCTTTATGAGTTGTTAGTGGTCTTTATGAGTTGTTAGTGGTCTTTATGAGTTGTTTATGAGCTGTTAGTGGTCTTTATGAGTTGTTAGTGGTCTTTATGAGTTGTTAGTGGTCTTTATGAGCTGTTAGTGGTCTTTATGAGTTGTTAGTGGTCTTTATGAGCTGTTAGTGGTCTTTGTGAGTTGTTAGTGGTCTTTGTGAGCTGTTAGTGGCCTTGTGAGTTGTTAGTGGTCTTTGTGAGTTGTTAGTGGTCTTTATGAGCTGTTAGTGGTCTTTGTGAGTTGTTAGTGGTCTTTGTGAGCTGTTAGTGGTCTTTGTGAGTCGTTAGTGGTCTTTGTGAGCTGTTAGTGGTCTTGTGAGTTGTTAGTGGTCTTTGTGAGTTGTTAGTGGTCTTTATGAGCTGTTAGTGGTCTTGTGAGTTGTTAGTGGTCTTTGTGAGTTGTTAGTGGTCTTTATGAGCTGTTAGTGGTCTTTGTGAGTTGTTAGTGGTCTTTATGAGCTGTTAGTGGTCTTTGTGAGTTGTTAGTGGTCTTTGTGAGCTGTTAGTGGTCTTTGTGAGTTGTTAGTGGTCTTTGTGAGCTGTTAGTGGTCTTTGTGAGTTGTTAGTGGTCTTTGTGAGCTGTTAGTGGTCTTTGTGAGTTGTTAGTGGTCTTTGTGAGCTGTTAGTGGTCTTTGTGAGTTGTTAGTGGTCTTTGTGAGCTGTTTATGAGCTGTTAGTGGTCTTTATGAGTTGTTAGTGGTCTTTATGAGCTGTTAGTGGTCTTTGTGAGTTGTTAGTGGTCTTTGTGAGTTGTTTATGAGTTGTTAGTGGTCTTTATGAGTTGTTAGTGGTCTTTATGAGCTGTTAGTGGTCTTTATGTGCTGGTAGTGGTCTTTGTGAGCTGTTAGTGGTCTTTGTGAGTTGTTAGTGGTCTTTGTGAGTTGTTAGTGGTCTTTATGAGTTGTTAGTGGTCTTTATGAGCTGTTAGTGGTCTTTATGAGTTGTTACTGGTCTTTATGAGCTGTTAGTGTTCTTTATGAGTTGTTTATGAGCTGTTAGTGGTCTTTATGAGTTGTTAGTGGTCTTTATGAGTTGTTAGTGGTCTTTATGAGCTGTTAGTGGTCTTTATGAGTTGTTAGTGGTCTTTATGAGTTGTTAGTGGTCTTTGTGAGTTGTTAGTGGTCTTTGTGAGTTGTTAGTGGTCTTTATGAGTTGTTAGTGGTCTTTATGAGCTGTTAGTGGTCTTTATGAGTTGTTACTGGTCTTTATGAGCTGTTAGTGGTCTTTATGAGTTGTTTATGAGCTGTTAGTGGTCTTTATGAGTTGTTAGTGGTCTTTATCAGTTGTTAGTGGTCTTTATGAGTTGTTTATGAGCTGTTAGTGGTCTTTATGAGTTGTTAGTGGTCTTTATGAGTTGTTAGTGGTCTTTATGAGCTGTTAGTGGTCTTTATGAGTTGTTAGTGGTCTTTATGAGCTGTTAGTGGTCTTTGTGAGTTGTTAGTGGTCTTTGTGAGCTGTTAGTGGCCTTGTGAGTTGTTAGTGGTCTTTGTGAGTTGTTAGTGGTCTTTGTGAGCTGTTAGTGGTCTTTGTGAGTTGTTAGTGGTCTTTGTGAGCTGTTAGTGGTCTTTGTGAGTTGTTAGTGGTCTTTGTGAGCTGTTTATGAGCTGTTAGTGGTCTTTGTGAGTTGTTAGTGGTCTTTATGAGTTGTTAGTGGTCTTTATGAGCTGTTAGTGGTCTTTGTGAGTTGTTAGTGGTCTTTGTGAGTTGTTTATGAGTTGTTAGTGGTCTTTATGAGTTGTTAGTGGTCTTGATGAGCTGTTAGTGGTCTTTATGTGCTGTTAGTGGTCTTTGTGAGCTGTTAGTGGTCTTTGTGAGTTGTTAGTGGTCTTTGTGAGTTGTTAGTGGTCTTTATGAGTTGTTAGTGGTCTTTATGAGCTGTTAGTGGTCTTTATGAGCTGTTAGTGGTCTTTATGAGTTGTTTATGAGTTGTTAGTGGTCTTTATGAGTTGTTAGTGGTCTTTATGAGTTGTTAGTGGTCTTTATGAGCTGTTAGTGGTCTTTATGAGTTGTTAGTGGTCTTTGTGAGTTGTTAGTGGACTTTATGAGCTGTTAGTGGTCTTTATGAGCTGTTAGTGGTCTTTGTGAGTTGTTAGTGGTCTTTGTGAGCTGTTAGTGGTCTTTATGAGCTGTTAGTGGTCTTTGTGAGTAGTGTATGAGTTGTTAGTGGTCTTTATGAGTTGTTAGTGGTCTTTGTGAGTTGTTAGTGGACTTTATGAGCTGTTAGTGGTCTTTGTGAGCTGTTAGTGGTCTTTGTGAGTTGTTAGTGGTCTTTGTGAGCTGTTAGTGGTCTTTATGAGCTGTTAGTGGTCTTTGTGAGTTGTTAGTGGTCTTTATGAGCTGTTAGTGGTCTTTATGAGTTGTTAGTGGTCTTTATGAGCTGTTAGTGGTCTTTATGAGTTGTTAGTGGTCTTTCTGAAAAGTTTATGAGTTGTTAGTGGTCTTGATGAATTGTTAGTGGTCTTTGTGAGCTGTTAGTGGTCTTTATGAGCTGTTAGTGGTCTTTATGAGTTGTTAGTGGTCTTTATGAGCTGTTAGTGGTCTTTGTGAGTTGTTAGTGGTCTTTGTGAGTTGTTTATGAGTTGTTAGTGGTCTTTATGAGCTGTTAGTGGTCTTTATGAGTTGTTTATGAGTTGTTAGTGGTCTTTATGAGTTGTTAGTGGTCTTTATGAGTTGGTAGTGGTCTTTATGAGCTGTTAGTGGTCTTTATGAGTTGTTAGTGGTCTTTATGAGTTGTTAGTGGTCTTCATGAGCTGTTAGTGGTCTTTATGAGTTGTTTATGAGTTGTTAGTGGTCTTTATGAGTTGTTAGTGGTCTTTATGAGTTGGTAGTGGTCTTTATGAGCTGTTAGTGGTCTTTATGAGTTGTTAGTGGTCTTTGTGAGTTGTTTATGAGTTATTAGTGGTCTTTATGAATTGTTAGTGGTCTTTGTGAGCTGTTAGTGGTCTTTGTGAGTTGTTAGTGGTCTTTGTGAGTTGTTTTTGAGTTGTTAGTGGTCTTTATGAGCTGTTAGTGGTCTTTATGTGCTGTTAGTGGTCTTTGTGAGCTGTTAGTGGTCTTTGTGAGTTGTTAGTGGTCTTTGTGAGTTGTTAGTGGTCTTTGTGAGCTGTTTATGAGCTGTTAGTGGTCTTTGTGAGTTGTTAGTGGTCTTTATGAGTTGTTAGTGGTCTTTATGAGTTGTTAGTGGTCTTTATGAGCTGTTAGTGGTCTTTATGAGTTGTTAGTGGTCTTCATGAGCTGTTAGTGGTCTTTATGAGTTGTTTATGAGTTGTTAGTGGTCTTTATGAGCTGTTAGTGGTCTTTATGAGTTGTTAGCGGTCTTTATGAGCTGTTAGTGGTCTTTATGAGTTGTTAGTCGTCTTTATGAGCTGTTAGTGGTCTTTATGAGTTGTTAGTGGTCTTTATGAGCTGTTAGTGGTCTTTATGAGTTGTTAGTCGTCTTTATGAGCTGTTAGTGGTCTTTATGAGTTGTTAGTGGTCTTTATGAGCTGTTAGTGGTCTTTATGAGTTGTTAGTCGTCTTTATGAGCTGTTAGTGGTCTTTATGAGTTGTTAGTGGTCTTTATGAGCTGTTAGTGGTCTTTATGAGTTGTTAGCGGTCTTTATGAGCTGTTAGTGGTCTTTATGAGTTGTTAGTCGTCTTTATGAGCTGTTAGTGGTCTTTATGAGTTGTTAGTGGTCTTTATGAGCTGTTAGTGGTCTTTATGAGTTGTTAGTCGTCTTTATGAGCTGTTAGTGGTCTTTATGAGTTGTTAGTGGTCTTTATGAGCTGTTAGTGGTCTTTATGAGTTGTTAGTCGTCTTTATGAGCTGTTAGTGGTCTTTATGAGCTGTTAGTGGTCTTTATGAGTTGTTAGTCGTCTTTATGAGCTGTTAGTGGTCTTTATGAGTTGTTTATGGTCTTTATGAGCTGTTAGTGGTCTTTGTGAGTTGTTAGTGGTCTTTGTGAGTTGTTTATGAGTTGTTAGTGGTCTTTATGAGTTGTTTATGAGTTGTTAGAGGTCTTTATGAGTTGTTAGTGGTCTTTATGAGCTGTTAGTGGTCTTTATGAGTTGTTAGTGGTCTTTGTGAAAAGTTTATGAGTTGTTAGTGGTCTTTATGAATTGTTAGTGGTCTTTGTGAGCTGTTAGTGGTCTTTATGAGCTGTTAGTGGTCTTCATGAGCTGTTAGTAGTCTTTATGAGTTGTTAGTGGTCTTTATGAGCTGTTAGTGGTCTTTGTGAGTTGTTAGTGGTCTTTGTGAGTTGTTTATGAGTTGTTAGTGGTCTTTATGAGTTGTTAGTGGTCTTTATGAGCTGTTAGTGGTCTTTATGAGTTGTTAGTAGTCTTTGTGAGTTGTTTATGAGTTGTTAGTGGTCTTTATGAGTTGTTAGTGGTCTTTATGAGCTGTTAGTGGTCTTTGTGAGTTGTTAGTGGTCTTTGTGAGCTGTTAGTGGTCTTTGTGAGTTGTTAGTGGTCTTTATGAGCTGTTAGTGGTCTTTGTGAGTTGTTAGTGGTCTTTGTGAGCTGTTAGTGGTCTTTGTGAGCTGTTAGTGGTCTTTATGAGTTGTTAGTAGTCTTTGTGAGTTGTTTATGAGTTGTTAGTGGTCTTTATGAGTTGTTAGTGGTCTTTATGAGCTGTTAGTGGTCTTTATGAGTTGTTAGTGGTCTTTGTGAGTTGTTTATGAGTTATTAGTGGTCTTTATGAGTTGTTAGTGGTCTTTATGAGCTGTTAGTGGTCTTTATGAGCTGTTAGTGGTCTTTATGAGTTGTTAGTGGTCTTTGTGAGTTGTTTATGAGTTATTAGTGGTCTTTATGAGCTGTTAGTGGTCTTTATGAGCTGTTAGTGGTCTTTATGAGTTGTTAGTGGTCTTTATGAGCTGTTAGTGGTCTTTGTGAGTTGTTAGTGGTCTTTGTGAGCTGTTAGTGGTCTTTGTGAGTTGTTAGTGGTCTTTGTGAGCTGTTTATGAGCTGTTAGTGGTCTTTGTGAGTTGTTAGTGGTCTTTATGAGCTGTTAGTGGTCTTTATAAGTTGTTAGTGGTCTTTGTGAGTTGTTTATGAGTTGTTAGTGGTCTTTATGAGTTGTTAGTCGTCTTTGTGAGCTGTTAGTGGTCTTTGTGAGTTGTTAGTGGTCTTTGTGAGTTGTTAGTGGTCTTTATGAGCTGTTAGTGGTCTTTATGAGTTGTTAGTGGTCTTTATGAGCTGTTAGTGGTCTTTATGAGTTGTTAGTCGTCTTTGTGAGCTGTTAGTGGTCTTTGTGAGTTGTTAGTGGTCTTTGTGAGTTGTTAGTGGTCTTTATGAGCTGTTAGTGGTCTTTATGAGTTGTTAGTGGTCTTTATGAGCTGTTAGTGGTCTTTGTGAGTTGTTAGTGGTCTTTATGAGCTGATAGTGGTCTTTATGAGTTGTTAGTGGTCTTTGTGAGTTGTTTATGAGTTGTTAGTGGTCTTTGTGAGTTGTTAGTGGACTTTATGAGCTGTTAGTGGTCTTTATGAGTTGTTAGTGGTCTTTGTGAGTTGTTTATGAGTTGTTAGTGGTCTTTATGAATTGTTAGTGGTCTTTGTGAGCTGTTAGTGGTCTTTATGAGCTGTTAGTGGTCTTTATGAGTTGTTAGTGGTCTTTATGAGCTGTTAGTGGTCTTTGTGAGTTGTTACTGGTCTTTGTGAGCTGTTAGTGGTCTTTGTGAGTTGTTAGTGGTCTTTGTGAGTTGTTAGTGGTCTTTGTGAGCTGTTAGTGGTCTTTGTGAGTTGTTAGTGGTCTTTGTGAGTTGTTAGTGGTCTTTGTGAGTTGTTAGTGGTCTTTGTGAGTTGGTAGTGTTCTTTATGAGCTGTTAGTGGTCTTTATGAGTTGTTAGTGGTCTTTGTGAGTTGTTTATGAGTTATTAGTGGTCTTTATGAATTGTTAGTGGTCTTTGTGAGCTGTTAGTGGTCTTTATGAGCTGTTAGTGGTCTTTGTGAGTTGTTAGTGGTCTTTGTGAGTTGTTTATGAGTTGTTAGTGGTCTTTATGAGTTGTTAGTGGTCTTTATGAGCTGTTAGTGGTCTTTATGTGCTGTTAGTGGTCTTTGTGAGCTGTTAGTGGTCTTTGTGAGTTGTTAGTGGTCTTTGTGAGTTGTTAGTGGTCTTTGTGAGCTGTTTATGAGCTGTTAGTGGTCTTTGTGAGTTGTTAGTGGTCTTTATGAGTTGTTAGTGGTCTTTATGAGTTGTTAGTGGTCTTTATGAGCTGTTAGTGGTCTTTATGAGTTGTTAGTGGTCTTCATGAGCTGTTAGTGGTCTTTATGAGTTGTTTATGAGTTGTTAGTGGTCTTTATGAGCTGTTAGTGGTCTTTATGAGTTGTTAGTGGTCTTTATGAGCTGTTAGTGGTCTTTATGAGTTGTTAGTCGTCTTTATGAGCTGTTAGTGGTCTTTATGAGTTGTTAATGGTCTTTATGAGCTGTTAGTGGTCTTTGTGAGTTGTTAGTGGTCTTTGTGAGTTGTTTATGAGTTGTTAGTGGTCTTTATGAGTTGTTAGTGGTCTTTATGAGCTGTTAGTGGTCTTTATGAGTTGTTAGTAGTCTTTGTGAGTTGTTTATGAGTTGTTAGTGGTCTTTATGAGTTGTTAGTGGTCTTTATGAGCTGTTAGTGGTCTTTATGAGTTGTTAGTGGTCTTTGTGAGTTGTTTATGAGTTATTAGTGGTCTTTATGAGCTGTTAGTGGTCTTTATGAGCTGTTAGTGGTCTTTATGAGTTGTTAGTGGTCTTTATGAGCTGTTAGTGGTCTTTGTGAGTTGTTAGTGGTCTTTGTGAGCTGTTAGTGGTCTTTGTGAGTTGTTAGTGGTCTTTGTGAGCTGTTTATGAGCTGTTAGTGGTCTTTGTGAGTTGTTAGTGGTCTTTATGAGCTGTTAGTGGTCTTTATAAGTTGTTAGTGGTCTTTGTGAGTTGTTTATGAGTTGTTAGTGGTCTTTATGAGTTGTTAGTCGTCTTTGTGAGCTGTTAGTGGTCTTTGTGAGTTGTTAGTGGTCTTTGTGAGTTGTTAGTGGTCTTTATGAGCTGTTAGTGGTCTTTATGAGTTGTTAGTGGTCTTTATGAGCTGTTAGTGGTCTTTATGAGTTGTTAGTCGTCTTTGTGAGCTGTTAGTGGTCTTTGTGAGTTGTTAGTCGTCTTTGTGAGTTGTTAGTGGTCTTTGTGAGTTGTTAGTGGTCTTTATGAGCTGTTAGTGGTCTTTATGAGTTGTTAGTGGTCTTTATGAGCTGTTAGTGGTCTTTGTGAGTTGTTAGTGGTCTTTATGAGCTGATAGTGGTCTTTATGAGTTGTTAGTGGTCTTTGTGAGTTGTTTATGAGTTGTTAGTGGTCTTTGTGAGTTGTTAGTGGTCTTTATGAGCTGTTAGTGGTCTTTATGAGTTGTTAGTGGTCTTTGTGAGTTGTTTATGAGTTGTTAGTGGTCTTTATGAATTGTTAGTGGTCTTTGTGAGCTGTTAGTGGTCTTTATGAGCTGTTAGTGGTCTTTATGAGTTGTTAGTGGTCTTTATGAGCTGTTAGTGGTCTTTGTGAGTTGTTACTGGTCTTTGTGAGCTGTTAGTGGTCTTTGTGAGTTGTTAGTGGTCTTTGTGAGTTGTTAGTGGTCTTTGTGAGCTGTTAGTGGTCTTTGTGAGTTGTTAGTGGTCTTTGTGAGTTGTTAGTGGTCTATGTGAGTTGGTAGTGTTCTTTATGAGCTGTTAGTGGTCTTTATGAGTTGTTAGTGGTCTTTGTGAGTTGTTTATGAGTTATTAGTGGTCTTTATGAATTGTTAGTGGTCTTTGTGAGCTGTTAGTGGTCTTTATGAGCTGTTAGTGGTCTTTGTGAGTTGTTAGTGGTCTTTGTGAGTTGGTAGTGTTCTTTATGAGCTGTTAGTGGTCTTTATGAGCTGTTAGTGGTCTTTGTGAGTTGTTAGTGGTCTTTGTGAGTTGTTTATGAGTTGTTAGTGGTCTTTATGAGTTGTTAGTGGTCTTTGTGAGCTGTTAGTGGTCTTTATGAGCTGTTAGTGGTCTTTGTGAGTTGTTAGTGGTCTTTGTGAGTTGTTTATGAGTTGTTAGTGGTCTTTATGAGTTGTTAGTGGTCTTTATGAGCTGTTAGTGGTCTTTATGTGCTGTTAGTGGTCTTTGTGAGCTGTTAGTGGTCTTTATGTGCTGTTAGTGGTCTTTATGAGCTGTTAGTGGTCTTTATGTGCTGTTAGTGGTCTTTATGAATTGTTAGTGGTCTTTGTGAGCTGTTAGTGGTCTTTATGAGCTGTTAGTGGTCTTTGTGAGTTGTTAGTGGTCTTTGTGAGCTGTTTATGAGCTGTTAGTGGTCTTTATGTGCTGTTAGTGGTCTTTGTGAGCTGTTAGTGGTCTTTATGTGCTGTTAGTGGTCTTTATGAGCTGTTAGTGGTCTTTATGTGCTGTTAGTGGTCTTTATGAATTGTTAGTGGTCTTTGTGAGCTGTTAGTGGTCTTTATGAGCTGTTAGTGGTCTTTGTGAGTTGTTAGTGGTCTTTATGAGTTGTTAGTGGTCTTTATGAGCTGTTAGTGGTCTTTATGAGTTGTTTATGAGTTGTTAGTGGTCTTTATGAGCTGTTAGTGGTCTTTATGAGTTGTTAGTGGTCTTTATGAGCTGTTAGTGGTCTTTATGAGTTGTTAGTCGTCTTTATGAGCTGTTAGTGGTCTTTATGAGTTGTTAATGGTCTTTATGAGCTGTTAGTGGTCTTTGTGAGTTGTTAATGGTCTTTATGAGTTGTTAGTGGTCTTTATGAGCTGTTAGTGGTCTTTATGAGTTGTTAGTCGTCTTTATGAGCTGTTAGTGGTCTTTATGAGTTGTTAGTGGTCTTTATGAGCTGTTAGTGGTCTTTATGAGTTGTTAGTGGTCTTTATGAGCTGTTAGTGGTCTTTGTGAGTTGTTACTGGTCTTTGTGAGCTGTTAGTGGTCTTTGTGAGTTGTTAGTGGTCTTTGTGAGTTGTTAGTGGTCTTTGTGAGCTGTTAGTGGTCTTTGTGAGTTGTTAGTGGTCTTTGTGAGTTGTTAGTGGTCTATGTGAGTTGGTAGTGTTCTTTATGAGCTGTTAGTGGTCTTTATGAGTTGTTAGTGGTCTTTGTGAGTTGTTTATGAGTTATTAGTGGTCTTTATGAATTGTTAGTGGTCTTTGTGAGCTGTTAGTGGTCTTTATGAGCTGTTAGTGGTCTTTGTGAGTTGTTAGTGGTCTTTGTGAGTTGGTAGTGTTCTTTATGAGCTGTTAGTGGTCTTTATGAGTTGTTAGTGGTCTTTGTGAGTTGGTAGTGTTCTTTATGAGCTGTTAGTGGTCTTTATGAGTTATTAGTGGTCTTTATGAATTGTTAGTGGTCTTTGTGAGCTGTTAGTGGTCTTTATGAGCTGTTAGTGGTCTTTGTGAGTTGTTAGTGGTCTTTGTGAGTTGTTTATGAGTTGTTAGTGGTCTTTATGAGTTGTTAGTGGTCTTTATGAGCTGTTAGTGGTCTTTATGTGCTGTTAGTGGTCTTTGTGAGCTGTTAGTGGTCTTTATGTGCTGTTAGTGGTCTTTATGAGCTGTTAGTGGTCTTTATGTGCTGTTAGTGGTCTTTATGAATTGTTAGTGGTCTTTGTGAGCTGTTAGTGGTCTTTATGAGCTGTTAGTGGTCTTTGTGAGTTGTTAGTGGTCTTTGTGAGCTGTTTATGAGCTGTTAGTGGTCTTTATGTGCTGTTAGTGGTCTTTGTGAGCTGTTAGTGGTCTTTATGTGCTGTTAGTGGTCTTTATGAGCTGTTAGTGGTCTTTATGTGCTGTTAGTGGTCTTTATGAATTGTTAGTGGTCTTTGTGAGCTGTTAGTGGTCTTTATGAGCTGTTAGTGGTCTTTGTGAGTTGTTAGTGGTCTTTATGAGTTGTTAGTGGTCTTTATGAGCTGTTAGTGGTCTTTATGAGTTGTTTATGAGTTGTTAGTGGTCTTTATGAGCTGTTAGTGGTCTTTATGAGTTGTTAGTGGTCTTTATGAGCTGTTAGTGGTCTTTATGAGTTGTTAGTCGTCTTTATGAGCTGTTAGTGGTCTTTATGAGTTGTTAATGGTCTTTATGAGCTGTTAGTGGTCTTTGTGAGTTGTTAGTGGTCTTTGTGAGTTGTTTATGAGTTGTTAGTGGTCTTTATGAGTTGTTAGTGGTCTTTATGAGCTGTTAGTGGTCTTTGTGAGTTGTTAGTGGTCTTTGTGAGCTGTTAGTGGTCTTTGTGAGTTGTTAGTGGTCTTTATGAGCTGTTAGTGGTCTTTGTGAGTTGTTAGTGGTCTTTGTGAGCTGTTAGTGGTCTTTGTGAGCTATTAGTGGTCTTTGTGAGCTGTTAGTGGTCTTTATGAGTTGTTAGTGGTCTTTGTGAGCTGTTAGTGGTCTTTGTGAGCTGTTAGTGGTCTTTGTGAGTTGTTAGTGGTCTTTGTGAGCTGTTAGTGGTCTTTGTGAGTTGTTAGTGGTCTTTGTGAGCTGTTAGTGGTCTTTGTGAGCTGTTAGTGGTCTTTATGAGTTGTTAGTGGTCTTTGTGAGCTGTTAGTGGTCTTTGTGAGTTGTTAGTGGTCTTTGTGAGTTGTTAGTGGTCTTTGTGAGTTGTTAGTGGTCTTTGTGAGCTGTTAGTGGTCTTTGTGAGTTGTTAGTGGTCTTTGTGAGCTGTTAGTGGTCTTTGTGAGCTGTTAGTGGTCTTTATGAGTTGTTAGTGGTCTTTGTGAACTGTTAGTGGTCTTTATGAGTTGTTAGTGGTCTTTATGAGTTGTTAGTGGTCTTTGTGAGTTGTTTATGAGTTGTTAGTGGTCTTTATGAGTTGTTAGTGGTCTTTATGAGCTGTTAGTGGTCTTTATGAGTTGTTAGTGGTCTTTGTGAGTTGTTTATGAGTTATTAGTGGTCTTTATGAGCTGTTAGTGGTCTTTATGAGCTGTTAGTGGTCTTTATGAGTTGTTAGTGGTCTTTATGAGCTGTTAGTGGTCTTTGTGAGTTGTTAGTGGTCTTTGTGAGTTGTTAGTGGTCTTTGTGAGCTGTTTATGAGCTGTTAGTGGTCTTTGTGAGTTGTTAGTGGTCTTTATGAGCTGTTAGTGGTCTTTATGAGTTGTTAGTGGTCTTTGTGAGTTGTTTATGAGTTGTTAGTGGTCTTTATGAGTTGTTTATGAGTTGTTAGTGGTCTTTGTGAGCTGTTTATGAGCTGTTAGTGGTCTTTGTGAGCTGTTAGTGGTCTTTATGAGTTGTTAGTCGTCTTTGTGAGTTGTTAGTGGTCTTTGTGAGCTGTTAGTGGTCTTTGTGAGTTGTTAGTGGTCTTTATGAGCTGTAAGTGGTCTTTATGAGTTGTTAGTGGTCTTTATGAGCTGTAAGTGGTCTTTATGAGTTGTTAGTGGTCTTTATGAGCTGTTAGTGGTCTTTGTGAGTTGTTAGTGGTCTTTATGAGCTGATAGTGGTCTTTATGAGTTGTTAGTGGTCTTTGTGAGTTGTTTATGAGCTGTTAGTGGTCTTTATGAGTTGTTAGTGGTCTTTATGAGCTGTTAGTGGTCTTTATGAGTTGTTAGTGGTCTTTGTGAGTTGTTAGTGGTCTTTGTGAGCTGTTAGTGGTCTTTGTGAATTGTTAGTGGTCTTTGTGAGTTGTTAGTGGTCTTTGTGAGCTGTTAGTGGTCTTTGTGAGTTGTTAGTGGTCTTTGTGAGTTGTTAGTGGTCTTTGTGAGTTGTTAGTGGTCTTTGTGAGCTGTTAGTGGTCTTTGTGAGTTGTTAGTGGTCTTTGTGAGCTGTTAGTGGTCTTTGTGAGTTGTTAGTGGTCTTTGTGAGTTGTTAGTGGCCTTTGTGAGTTGTTAGTGGCCTTTGTGAGCTGTTAGTGGTCTTTGTGAGCTGTTAGTGGTCTTTGTGAGTTGTTAGTGGCCTTTGTGAGTTGTTAGTGGTCTTTGTGAGTTGTTAGTGGTCTTTGTGAGTTGTTAGTGGTCTTTGTGAGCTGTTAGTGGTCTTTGTGAGTTGTTAGTGGTCTTTGTGAGTTGTTAGTGGTCTTTGTGAGTTGTTAGTGGTCTTTGTGAGCTGTTAGTGGTCTTTGTGAATTGTTAGTGGTCTTTGTGAGTTGTTAGTGGTCTTTGTGAGCTGTTAGTGGTCTTTGTGAGTTGTTAGTGGTCTTTGTGAGTTGTTAGTGGTCTTTGTGAGCTGTTAGTGGTCTTTGTGAGTTGTTAGTGGTCTTTGTGAGCTGTTAGTGGACTTCATGTGTAGTGTGAATGCAGCTGAAGGCCTTCAGTCACACGCGCCGCGACAAATAAACCGCACGGAAACATTTGCAGGCAAATATTTAGCATCAAAACAATTGAACAATGGTTTGAAAAGATTCTCACAGTCAGAGGATCAAATACCAAGATCCTGTTCCTCGTCTGTGAAGCTACACTGATGAACATTTCATTGAGTGAATTTGAGTTCCTTCTGGTAAACAGCTACAGGCTTTATGTCTAGGGCTTTTATTGTGAAAGGTATGAACAGAAGGAGTGGACCTGGTCTGCACTGCCTTTGTCACGGTTGAAAGGACTAATAAAGTTTGTCCTCTCGGTTCAGACTACGGAGCCTCCGGGCTGTTCTGCTAGCGCTAAACACAAAGTATAACTGATGGGACCGAAGCAAACCGAATTATTGCACAAACTGAAATGTTGACGATGGAGATCAGTCAGATCGATCAACAGATTTATTACGATTCATCTTGACGGGAAAATAAATGTTTGTACCAAATTTCACGGCAATTTATCACATTTTTTTTAAATATTTCAGTCTGAACTAAAGTGCTGAAATGACTGTATGTATGAAATGTCATGTATGTACCTGTATGTATATGATGATTGCTTCCAGACTTTATGCTAAGCTAACCGCGTTCTGACTCCAGCTCTGAATCCATCTTCTCGTCTCTCACATGATCGCTTCATGGCTGCTGAACTACAGATCCCATCACCATCACCATCACCATCTCCGTCTACAGTCAAGCTCTTCTTGCATGCTAACGTTACGACAAAGGTGTTAAATATGAAATGATTTTCATTTGTTCTTTGTCCGTCCTAAAGAGAAACCACTAAGATGAACAAAGAACTTCTCACTTTGGAGGCGACTCTGCCCCGAGCGAAACATCCGGAGATAAAAATGTGTTCGATATTTTAAAAGTCCAAAAAACTGCTCCAGGTTCCAGATGAATTTGACACTTTTATTATCAGCGGAGGAGTGAAATGCTTTGAACATCTTAATGAACGTATTTGAAAACGTGCTGCAGGAAGATAAAGGAAGGTTTCAGCAGTCTGTGTTTCTGATCTCAGCTGTCAGTCGTCCGTCACGCAGACGGATGACCTCATCATTTCATCATTACAGGCTGAACTCTGATGATATCTGAAGCTGTGAATGATGTTCACGTAGCTTCTCCTCAGCTGCTTCACGTCTCTGTAGTCACACAGCAGGAGTTACTCATAACCTTGTCATATTCCAACACATAAACTACTTGTTTGTGTTAAAGCTGCATTCTCTCTCGTGTCCACCAGGGGGCGACTCCTCTGGTTGTATAGAAGTCTATGAGAAAATGACTCTACTTGTCTCTTGATTTATTACCTCAGTAAACATTGTAAACATGAGTTTATGGTCTCAATCTCTAGTTTCAAGTCTTCTTCAATACAGCATGATGTTCATTTAGTACATTATGGTCCATTTAGAGTCAAACAGACCATAAAGCAGGGGATGCTTTAGGGCGGGGCTACACAGTGATTGACAGGTCTCTACTAGAGACGTATACGGCGTCTCTATGTCACTCCTCCTCAGTCCAGATATGGTCACTTCCTGTTCACTGGCTGCTAAAAAGCAATATATGAACCAAATGCTAATAGAGAACCGATGACATTGATTAGGACTACGCGATTATGCCGAAAATGATTATCACAATTATTTTGATGAATATTGAGATTATGACTATTTATCACAATTATTCATTGATTTTAGGGACAAAATATTCATGTTGCACTGTTAGATAAAGGAAGCGTTGCTTCACGTTCATGTTGCGCTGCGTTCATGCTGGTGAACTAATGTGTGCATTCAAATAAGACTTAGAATCAGGTTGTTCTTCAACTGAATTCAGTTTATTTTAAACTACAGTTCATTACTCTCCTGCGACATGG